>NC_141827.1:12266048-12424798 GCF_982586985.1 Callionymus lyra
ATCATAAATCATCAACATTGACAGTTAAAATCAAGAACAGAACTGCCATTGGATTCAGATGTCATTGTTTGCCATGAAAGGGGATGTTGAACTTCCTACGCCTGCACTGTTATGTGTTAAAATAAGAGATTTCAGTTTAATTCTGGGCAGCGCAGATAAACTGTGTTGCTTGTTGTTGTGACATATTTTGGGACAAAACTTATTTCTGCTAAATCTGTAGACAAGTGGAAGAAAACAAGCAAGGATTGAAGACACCATTGAAATAGCCGTCTCTTAAATAAGTAGGGTATTTCAGTTTTAAGTGCACTGCTTTATTATACACTGAAAGACAAGGCACTTACTCAGGCAGTGCTCAAATTTGGACAGGGTAGTACTGTCTGAAATGAAACAATCTGCTACACACTTACCGGAAATGAGCTTCTTCTTCTACTACTTTTGAACTCTGATTACAACCAGCCGTTAGAACCATATCGCAGACACTTGACAGCACTTTTCTTCAATTGAAACAAGTTAGTAAGTTTTGTTTCATTGTGTTATTATTGTTGTTGTGTTGTTTTGTGGAAAAATGACTGTTTTCTTGAGACATTTGCGTCGGTATCTGCTCGGAAGACTTGTCGTCAGTGACGTAGCTTCAGTTCAGCGTCATCTACGTCACTAAGATGGCGGCTGTTAAGGGTGGAAATTGTCCATTGATGGCTCGCCATTTGAGTGCGCCAATTGAATTCCCATTGCGCACTGCATTTTTGCACACTGATCATTGGGAAGCACCTGAGCAATAAAATATTAAGTGTAAGTGCAGAAGTGCGCGATTTGGGACACACCCGGAGTCATTTTTAAATATCAACAACTCATATGGAAACTTCATATGAATGGAAGGGGAATTTCGATTAAAGATGGTTAATGTAACGAAGAAAAGTTGTTTATATGATCAAATTCCATTAGGAATCACAATTCCAGAGACAGGAGAGTCAATAATACGACGAGAGAAAATTCCTGTCGGCCCTTCATGTTTCATGTTTTATGTCTCTTGTGTGAGAAAGTTTGACACCATTCCCATTCCTAATTCACTGGAGTCTCTCTCCCAGCTCCTCAGGGTGAGGGCTGGTCCAACAGTTTGTCATCTGTAGGTTTTGAGTTTGTGGGAGGAAACCCGGAGGAAGTCAAAGCAAGCACAGACTTAAGCAGTGTGTTCAGTGTCAGAGGTTTAAATTGGTAAAGAGAAACTGATCTAAAATGAGTTGATGTTATTAAAATCTGCCTGGTGATCACAATGGAACAACCGTCATACTTCAATTAGACTCATACTTGGATGAAAATGTGTTTAATTGTGACATTTTTTTTACATCAGCTTTGAAAATCCCCCTGATTAGGAATTCTAAATCTTCTCCTCCCACACATTTCCCACACTCCCTCCTTTATAACCCACTCGAGTTCTCAACTTGCCGATATACCTGCTGTGGCTCACAAATTGTTGCCATCTTCCTCTGCTTTTATCTGCCTTTCTCTGTGGGTTTTGCCGCCGTAATTAATGTGGTGAAGCGGTGGGGATCAACAAAGCAAGGAACCCGCTCTTGTTTGCAGAGAAAACGCATCTTTAAGTAGAGCTTTCATAACTGTGTGAGCCAAGAAAAAAACATGTTTTTGTTAAACTGGTTTCCTGCTCGCATTAATTCAATTGTATTTGTGCTTCCACAGTTTGGCAGAACTGAGGTGATTGACAACACACTGAACCCAGACTTTGTCAGGAAGTACATCCTCGACTACTTCTTTGAAGAAAAGCAAAACCTCCGCTTTGACCTGTGAGTGAAACACTTTTTTTTATGTCAGTGCTCAATAAAGATTTATATGCATTACATTGTTTGCACTTTTTGTCATTTTTAGCTTTTGTCTTGTGTGCCAATTCAAAATGATTCCAACTGTAGTTGTCAAACAAACCAGTTTTCACACAAATGCAACGTTTGCACATGCTTGTGTAACTAGTCACCTAACTATATTAGGGCTATTATAATGTTGAGTTGACACTGATCAATCTATTGTCAGGATTCATCTGTTTAAATAATTCTCAGACTTCTACTTCTTCTTCAGCTGGAGCGAGGTCAAGATAGGAAGTAGATCACAGACCATCTGAGTTCGTTGAGAGCAGCATCTCAAAGTGAACTAGTCTGAATTACTTTACAATTCTTGAAAAACAAAATACGGCAACAAGTCACAACAGAAGCATAAAATATTGACAAAAAGTGTACGTGAATTAGTCTCCTTCCTTCTACTTCTCTGCTCGCCTGCAGCATTGTGTTAAAAGTTTGTGTTAAGCTGCGAAGTCTTTTCAAATCAACAAATACAGTTTGATCAAATGCTTTAGATTTCTCAAAAACCGACAGTGCACCTGATAATCTGGTGTGCCTTATGAATTACTCTGGTTTTACTTACTGGCCTTGGACTAACTCAAAAAAGTTACATGACACTACAAAGCCTTTATTTGTGGATGATAAAAGAAAAATATTTTTCAAGTTTTCTGTATCCTGATGGCTTGAGTTTCATTGATATGCAGACGACACCCTGCTTCACATTTAAGTTAAATAATGACATGACAGTCTGACACATGACACTCATGATTCCACGGCAGACAAAGTAATCAGGGATATCCTTAAAAAAGTAAATCTTAAAAAAAGCATATATCCCAAATATACTGAACGGCAACCAAAATGTTGTTACAATAAATAAACCAACAAAAATGAACGAATCGACAACAATGCTGTGATTAAAATGATTGATGTGTTTTAACCATTGTTTTAATTTCTTAATGAATGAACCAAATTGTGAGCTTCTTGGCAGCGACATCATAGGAATTCCCCGCTGACTTGCGCAGCTTAATTGCAGTTTAAGTCATTCATTCAGATGTTAAATAGACCCAAACACACATGAAACAATCACTGAAGTCTTTTTGATTTTCCTCCAAATCATTTTGCCACTGAAAAGAAGTTACTCCCCAATAATTGACTAATGCTTTATCACTTTGTGTCTGAAGGATTTGCCAAAATGAAGTGTTTTATATTAAATATATTCCTGTTTTGTTGCTTCTTTTTTAGGTATGACGTTGACTCCAAAAGTCCAGATCTTTCCAAACATGTGAGTGGACGTAATTAGTTCTTACCTCAAACCACAGATAAGTTAATACGGTTCTCTAAAAAGACAGTTGAACGTAGATCATATTGAAGAATGGTATGAACTCTATCTGTGGTCAGTAGTCGGCTTCTAGTTGTTGCATGTTTTAATCTGACAGAATAAAGCAACTTTGCACTGCTGTTAAAACGTGGTTGAAAATCATCCAAGTAGAATTTGTGATGATTATTTTCTCTTTTTTTTCATGGAAACATGATCATTTCAATGCTTTTAAATGTTTGTTTTTACTCTACACATAAACATTAAACCTGCTGTGTAGAAGATAGAAACAACGACAACCAAAAGCATTGATTTAAAACAAATATATTTGGTGCAAGTTTTGATTTTTAAAATATATTACAACATTTAGGTGAATAGAAAGAAATGACTGAATGTTGCTTTTATTACATTATATGTAACTGTATTAATCCCTTTTGTATATATCCTTATTTATGTATATATAATTCGAGTACTATTATATATATTATATCCAATCCAGGTTTACAATAGTTGATGAATTTAGTGCACTACTGACAACATCTTTTCCTTGATTTTCTGGAACTCCTGTTGTGTTATCAGTTGTATCTTGACCTTTAAAGTATATACTTTATTGAATATTGTTTTGATTGTTTAAGCGCTTTGTGACCCTGGTCTAGAAAAGCGCTATACAAATAAAAATGACTTACTTACTTACTTACTGTCTGTTCTCCAAGATATAAAGGGCCAATATAAAACTCTATTGTTTACTCAAAGATCTTGAAATGTTACGTGCTGCTGCTTTAAGGTCAAGGTCCTAAACATGCGGAACATTTGGTTGTATAAAAATCATGATGGGATTCAGAGCTGACTCTCACACGCTTCCTGAAAAGAAAACAACCTTCACATATTCTAAAATGCGTCGCAGGTATCAGGATAAATAAAATAGAAAACTGATTTGTACCAGAGGCGTTAGCTTTTCCTTCATCAACAGATTTGGCATGAACCATTTCTTTTTTTACGCTCAGCATGTCAGCACTTTTTTTTTTTTTACATAGCGCTTCATGTGTAGGAGTCTGTGAAGTTTTGTTTCGATGTTTTTATGTGGATTGTTATTGTTGTCAATGTCGTTGTTCCTGCTGCTGCCCACCTCTCTGGAAGCCTGCAGAACTCCACGTAGGTCCCAGAATCTTAAAAGAAAAACAACATGCTTGCTCCCCAAACATCCGTCCTTTACCCGAAGCCAGTCGAAAGAGAACTCCGTCAGGCAGTGATTTCATTAATCTTGCATACAAAAAAACTGAGTATTGTAACGTTATTCAAATCACTGGTCGTGATTCCAACATCTTCATCAAACTCAAGAAACGAGGCGTTTGTTCACAAGCACGGAACAAACACCGTTGAAATCAAGATGTTTCATTTAAGACACTAATTTCTCATGTATTTTTTTTGCACATTTGCTTCTGGCCAAAGCAAGAGAATAAAATAAAAAGTTCACCATGATAAGTTCAATTCAAATATATCACGATCAACTCATGCTTGCAAGGTTGAAGATCAAGAGTTGCTTGTTTTATTTGCGAAATTAATAACTCCAGCTCTATTGAGCTTAATCTCTATTGTTACCGTTTACGTGATAAAGGTTGGCTCAATGGATACAGTATTTATACAAAATGTCCTTCAATATTGGAGGCTAAACTATTTTTAAATGTTTATAAGTGGTAAACATTCAGCTTTGCAAGCATGTTCTCACCTGAGGTGAATCTATTTCCATCCTTAGTTTTCACACCTTTAGCCCACTGCATCGTTCATCCATGCTTCGTGCACATTGAAAATGTATAAGAAACAAGAAGTGAATTGGACACATAACTCAAAAGTCTGGGGGGCCAATCAGATCCACTTTAATTTGATGTCGCCCTGAAAAAGCTTTAAAATAAAAAGGGGTCGGGGTCAAGGTGACCCCGAAGGGCATAAAACAAATGTGTTTGAGGTATCCCTTGTGTTGTCTCTGAGTGTAGGTGAACAAACTCCCTGAGTACAACAAACACATATTTAGTAGTGAAGCTTGTCGACCCTATGATAACACAAGGGATTCCTCAAACACATTTGTTTTCCGCCCTTCGGGTCACCTTGACCCAGAGATAACACAAGGGTTAACACTTTGGCCCCTGAAACGATTGAGTTTGAGATTGAATATTTTTCTAGGTAAACAATAACATTGCTTTTCACTTCCTGCCTCTCTGCCTCTGAACCTCAGGACTTCTTGGGTCAGATGGTCTGCACTCTTGGGGAGATCGTTGGATCACCGGCCAGCAGACTAGAGAAACCCCTGGGGTGAGTTCAGAACGCCATTTCATTTAAAGGGTAATAAATGTGAAACTCTCCTTACTCGCACACATGTTACAAATGTTGACGTCTTCCTCTCCAAGATGCAGTAAGTCTCTCATCATGACCATGTTTTGAACTTATTACTTTATAAAGTTCTCCCCCGGTCTGAAACCTCGGCGAACAAGAGGTTACAAGAGCTTAGTCCATTATAACGCAATAATGGTCTTCACTCCATTATGAAGCAATAATGATCTTCACTAATTGTCTTCACTTCGATATTGGTCTTCACACCCTGCTTTGTTTATGCAATGAGTCCCTTGGAGGTGGAGTCTTCCTGGATTCAGGACGCTGTGAGACAAACCTTGATGCTTGAGCAATCACAGCAAAGTTGGTGTTGTTACAGTTAACAAGATTTTTGCTCTCAGAAATCCAAGTTCTTTCAGTGTTAAGCACATTTTCTAATCGGAATTTTTCAATGAAAAGAGAGTTTTGTACAAACAGTCACATACTGAGGATACAATAGAGGTCCAACATCTATTTCTTCTTAAAAAAATAAATAAATAAACAATTTCCCAAAGGAGACCTCCTGAGGGATCAATAAAGTTTTACCTTACCTTACCTTATTTTAGAGACACTTAAATTAACACATTATTTGTCTTATAACTCACTACATTTACATACTCTAAAACAGCTCCAAAAACATGTGTCAGTGTCTGAGGTTACAGATTTTGAGTCACAAACTGAACAATTTTGTAGTTGAAAAACATACATTATGGATATTGTGGCATCATTTTTCTGAAGTAAAGGAAGTCGTATCCATTTTTTTTTTCTGCTGCAGGCAAAATAAAGAGTGGGTTCTATAAGTGCTGTGAGTCCACATGATTATTTGACTGAAGTAGCGAGTTATTACAAGCTAATTATCCTTCAAGGTTCATCTTGCATGTGACGATAGATCTCAGATTGAACCCAGATGATAATATCCACATTTGCAGGAAGAGAAAGTCATTAAAAAAAAAAGGTGAGGAGGGGAGCGCATCAGGCTGTTGGAAGGGAAAAAAAACACTGATCAAAGAAACCAAGAAGCACATCCGCAAAATGTTTTCTCCGGATCATTACTGTCATTAAGGGAAATGTCTTCGCCTGCAGCTAGTCTCAGATGTCGAAAAACAATAATAACCTGTCGTTAAACATAAAGTGTGAGATGTGTAGAGGAAACGTCGATTCATTTCGGATTAGTTTGCTCACACATCTGAGCGCCGTACCTTCGAACATCGCGACTAAACGTAGCATTTTGTTCTTTGGGTGAAAATAATGAAGTGCAGACATAAAAAGATTTACAATAAAATACTTCCTACTATGATACACGTGCCTCTACGTCTAATGTATTTTTTCTGTGTGTGTGTGTTGTCTGATGAGGATATTCCTGCTGCGGTTTTATTTCACATTCAAATATGCGTCTCACTGTGACACTCTCGGATAAACAACTTGTCAACCCAGTGTTCAACCAAATATTTCATAAAAGTTGCAGAGACTCCATCTATTTCAGAGGTTGATTGATAGAACCCGAAAATGAGATGTGTTTACACAGACTTGTCTGGTTTACGAATCCGTTTCACTTCGGCCCAGTCGTCAGGATTTTCGTTCGTGTTTAATTACGCAGCAACAAATTGAGTGCAAATCAATTCCCCTTTCTAAATCAATTTGGGAAAACAAACTTTAGTCGAAACCAGCGATTGATACGACTGCTAATTTAGCTGAGTGATTCAACATTTGGGTGCTGTTGTGTTATATTTATGACTCTGCTGTGGCTCTTCTTTCCTAATTTCACCATGTGATGCTTTCAGTGAAACACAATTTACATCTAAACCTAAAATGTTTTTTCTGTCTTTCATGAATGTTTTATTATTTACAAATTGTTCCATTGCAGGCCTCATATGTGTTTTTAATGAATACTCAGATTCTGGCGCCTCCTTATATTGACACGTGCTGTTTCCACTAACATTTTGGATATATATGAATATTATTGCAGATATTTATACATACCAATACATTTTTGAATGTTGATTTATTTTTTATGTGCCTTATTGCTTTTATTTAAGTCCCACAAACACAGTTGACGAACGTTTTTCTATATAAACTGTCACGATATATACAAGTACAGGTGAGAGTAACCAGCAGACAACTTTTACAATAGTAAGTAAGTAATTTTTATTTATATAGCGCTTTTCCAGACCATGGTCACAAAGCGCTTAAACAACCAAAACAATATTCAATAAAGTATATACTTTAAAGGTCAAGATAAAACTGAGAACACAACAGAAAATCCAGAAAATCAAGGAAAAGCCTGAGCAAATAAAAATAATATAATACTTTAATAAATAACAAGCCCAAGTTATACAATACCACACATACTAAACATTGAGTTATTTGTTACATAACTTTAGGTTCTACGAAGAGTGCAAAGCCCTATAACCAAGCTTTGCTATTGGTTATCCTCGAGGCAAATACTGAAGATCGGTAGAGGGCGGAGCACTATGATGTACAACCCTCAAGTTATTTGTCCTATAACTTGAGGTTCTACGAATAGAGTAAAGCCCTATAACCAAGCATTGCTATAGGTAAAACCTCAAGGCCAATACTGAAACTCAGGAAGAGCAATTATCACGTGAAGACGCTTGTTTAAGTCAAGTTTATATATTTTTTTTCAAACCTGTAAACTAGTGAAAATGAGTGAAGGATTCATTTTCCGGGTCTCAAGGTCGGTCTGTGAACATAATGCCAACATAATACTGGTCAAAAAAAATCGTTGTGGACCTTAATATAAAGTATATGAAAGCCTTTTGTTGTAAAAATGTATAAAACATAGTATATAACTAAAGGTTATTTGTAAAGCACCTTTCTAGACCAGGGTCAAAGCGCTTTAATGATCAAAAACAATACACATTTAAAATATATACTTTAAAAAGGCCAAGATACATAAGACAAAGACAGGAGTCCCAGAAATTCAGGAAAAGCCTGCACAAATGAAAATGTCTTGAGATTGTTTCTTGAAGGAGTCAGTAGATCATCAAACACAGAGGGATCCGGAAGCGTGTTCAGGAACCATCAGTAGATTTTGATCCACAGACCTCAGAGCCCGAGCTGGGGTGTAAGGCTGGATCAGATCAGTGATGTAAGGAGGAGTCTGACCATGAATAGATCTGAAAGTAAGAACCAGAATTTTAAAATTGATCCTGAAAGAAACTGGCAGCCAGTGAAGAGTTTTAAAGATCAGGGAAATGTGAGTTCTTCTACTAGAGCGGGTCAGAATTCTTGCTGCAGAGTTTTGTATTAACTGAAGGCGAGACAGATCCTTCTTGTTTAGACATGAAAACAAACTGTTACAATAGTCTAAACGAGAAGATACAAACACATGGACTACAAGCTCCAGATCGAAAAAAACATGTGTTGAAGGGGATCAACATTGCTGATTGATGGTTGTAAATAAACTGAATCTGTTTCATAATTTTTATGAAGAAAATGGAGCGTTTTCTCATATCCCAAAGCAACTACGCTTATGTCAAATTCAACGTGCAAACGAGTGTCTCTAATCGCTACATTTCAGGGTTGAGACGAAATTAGTTATTTTGCTTTTACTTACTACTCATCGTCGTCATCTACAACCACTTGTACAAAGAAGTAAGTAAGTAAGTAATTTATATTTGTATAGCGCTTTTCCAGACCAGGGTCCCAAAGCGCTTAAACAATCAAAACAATATTCAATAAAGTATATACTTTAAAGGTCAAGATAAAACTGATAACACAACAGGAGTTCCAGAAAATCAAGGAAAAGCCTGAACAAATAAAAACGTCTTCAGATGTTTCTTGAAGGAGTCAGTAGATCATCAAACACAGAGGGAGAGGAAGATCGTTCCAAAGCTTAGGAGCAACAGTCTGGAAGGATTTCTCTCCTCCTAACCATCAGTAGATTCTGATCCACAGACCTCAGAGCCCGAGCTGGGGTGTAAGGCTGGATCAGATCACTGATGTAAGGAGGAGTCTGACCATGAATAGCTCTGAAAGTAAGAACCAGAATTTTAAAGCTGATCCTGAAAGAAACTGGAAGCCAGTGAAGAGTTTTAAGGATCGGAGAAATCGGAGAAAAAAAAAGAAGGCAAAGACACGGGTGGCGGTGGGGGTGTGAGTGGGTGATGACCAAACGTGAGTATATTTAAGATACATAAACCATATTTCAACCTTTGTGCCAGAGCGTCTCAGCTTTGATCTGCACCCAACAACTGATGACGGGAGTGACAGACACTTGGAGAGAGAGCCGGATAAAAAAGGTAGCGAAGACGACGTGAGCAGAAGCGTCATTAAGAGTCGAGAGCAGAATGAAGAGCGAAAGCTACACTTGGCCTCTGACGGCTTCTGCGCTGCTCATCTGTCGGCGCAGATCAGCCAGCCACACAAGCAGAAGGCGGCGAGATCGTTTGTGAAGGAGAAGCGTAGCATGTGTTTCAAGACTGGACGACCGCCCGGGCGTGATGACGACTCAAACTGACACCGCTGTCTGTGTGTGGGATGAGACGCGTACACAGAGGCTGATTCATTTGACTGGAAATGTTGGTGTGAAGATGGAGAACCAGGGACACAAACACGACCCAATATTTGTGTGACAGCCTGTTGAAGGCAGATAAAGACAATCTTCGATATTTTTGATTTCCGAGAAGCCAAAATATTTTTTGGTAAATCTAGTCTGCAAATCGTTATTTTCTATTATAGGAAAAAGAATCAGCGACAAAATGAGAGGATACTAATCTTAGGTTAAAAGTGTGTTTTTCAGATTAAAAAATATGACTCAAAACTGCGACACAGGACTGTCAAACAGCAAGGCTCTCTGGGTATTTTTCTCAAACTATTGCACGGACAAATACATGTAGATTCTTGAGCATCGATTGTTCTAATGAACTGACCACGTTATTTTTAGATGCTGCCAAAGGCGACGCGGTTCATTTGAAGTCACTCATTAGCAAAGTAAATCAGCCACTTCTGCACAAGCACTGACATTAACGTAACCTTTGCTGCAGCGCGCCGCGCTGACAGCCAGTGAGAAAGACAGACCATCACCAAGTTTAACTCAGTGAACACAGAAGGAAGAACAAAAAGCAGTTACGTATCAATTTGAAGTTAAAGCAGATGAAGTTACACAGCTGGCTTCACCGCTAAATGTCTCTCATCTTACCATCTTTAAACCATTCTTTCCAAGGTTTTTTTTTAGTTGCGGAACTAGACCGAAAAAGAACAAAAAGAAAAATGAATAAACCATTTACATGTATGGACAGTCGCCTCTTCTTCATATTCTTTGAACTTCTTTTGACGCCGTCTCCTTCTGTTGATATGACGACCGGCTATTTGTAAGAAGAGCGAGCGTTGCTCCTCGTCGTCACCTATCTCCAATATGCAGATGCATGAGACGCCTGCTCAGCCATGCAGCTGGCTGCTCCTCTTGCTGACATTTTTTTTAGATGATAGCAATGTTTGTTTGTTTTTTTGGCTTCTCATGAAAAGTGACATTTTCTAGTTATGAGAGTTGATTAACAGCAGAATTTAACGTTGTTGGTCGTCAGTGTCAATTTGTGTCGCTCTTATGTTGGAAGATTCTCGCTGCTGCTGCTGATGCCGATGGATGGTTTTTAATTGGCGTGTTTTTGTTTGTACTCCCGCTCTCGCCTATTTTTTGTTTTATGAGTCGAGGCAACAGCGACTTAACTGTTTGATTGTGGAGCTTCATATGTGCGAAAGGCTTCTTTCTACATATTTTTTATTTGTTCTTACACATGACTGCTCCTCAAATGCACCCCTATGTAACCTAGTTGTTTTATGTTGTAATGTCATCTTAACAAACAGGTTTAAAACAATTGATCAGAAGATTCCCATTCATCCCTGTCATCATTTAACACCACCATTCCCTCATTTGTTAATCGCTTGAGATGAGTTGCCTGAGTAAAGATGTCATATCCATCCTTGGCAGCAGATTCAACAAGTACAAAACAGGAGTGTTTTTCACTTTTACATGCCCTCATTGGGGCCAGATAAGCTCATGCATACCATTATGTTTTTGACCCTTACATCAGCATCACATGTCTTCTTCCTGAGCTCTATCACTGGCTTTTAAATCGAAATGAGGTCGAATCGTTGGCTCCTGATGTGATCATGCACCACATAAACTCACTCAATGATTGTATTTTTTTGTATTTATACAGCTTCTTAATCACACTCTATATCTTCTAACCCCAGAATCTCTTGAGAAATCTTGTTTCTTAATAGATGCCATTGTAGCACCATCACTGACGGCTGTGTTCGTGAAGCAGTGGCAGGACCGAGGGAAAAGACCTCCTGTTTACCAGCTTTAAAGGTCATGATTTTTGTTAGGAACCAGGGCATCGAATGTTAAGCATGAGGCTCCCATAGACCCGCGTTGTATAATGTGGTGACAAACAAATGGATAAAGAACTGAGCTGTGTCTCAAATCACATACTTCTATTAGTGCGCTGGCGGTTAGTATGCATCAGGATAGTGTACGTACTAACTAGTACACATTTCCCAACAGATAGTATGTCACGACTCCTCCCAACCTGGGAGGCCAACCCACCTAATTTTTCTCTCTCACTGTATCCTCTTTCACTCTTTCCTCTGTCCACCTGTTTACCCCCCCATCCTTCCTGACAACCTATCACAGCAGGAGGCCGTCAACAATGAGTCTGGTTCTGCTCTAGGTTTCTGCCTTCTAAAAGAACATTTTTCACACCACGATGTGATTCACTCATTGTTAAATTGCTGGGATACGTTTTTCTTTCTTCACTATAGTCTTACTTCAACTGTAGTGTCTTGAGATAACTTTGTTATGATAAGACACTTTAAATAATATTGAATTGATTTTAACGATGATTGCAACCAGCTGTAGGAACAGTATCACCAACACCAACACGTTATGCATGATTCGATCAAGAAATATGAGAAACTAAATATTTGCGAGATATTTACGCCGGTATCAGCACCGAAGACGTTTCATCCTCCTACTGGCTGGTGCTGGAAATGCACTTGTAAGTATATGCATATATATATATATATATATATATATATGATACATATGACGTAACTTCCATTTACAATGCAACATCACTAAGATGGCGGCTGTTTAGTGTAGAAAGTGTCCATCGATCCGTAGTCAGTTCACATACTAAGTAAGAATTGAGAGACATTTATGCACTAAAAAGTTTAAGTACGTAAGTATGCAATTTGAGACACAGCTCTCTATATATAATGGAGAAACATGCAGAGCAGAGCACATTAAAATACAAATATTATTTAATCTTAAAATATTTTATTCAACGATACCATTTAAAGATGTGTTCAATTATTAGAATTAGTTTTAAGATAAGTGAAATACTCAATTGAAAGAAAACAATACAATACTAAAAGTAAATACGAAACAGGTTAGGAATCTGACTTAAAGCTGGGAACTCAGACAAAGAAGAGACATCAGATTCGATTTAAAGTCACAACCATTATACTAATGATGAGGAGAGATGAATGCAGTATCTTTTCCCATTTTCACAAGTGGGAGCTGTTGTGGTCGCACCTTTATACGCCAACGTAAGTTATTTATTACCCGTGAAACAGGAACAAAGTACTATATAACATATGTTGTGAAATGAAGCATCGGCCGTGTGTCTTTTACAGCTTTTAACATTCTTCAGACAGATGCAACCGAAGCAAAGGTTAACATTTAGTATCCTGTGGTTCAACAAATTTCAACAAGACTCAACCCACTAACTCAGTATTTTCCCATCGTAAACATAATAAATAATTCAGTTTCATTCGTCTACAAGTCTGTAAAACTGTAGCAGTGGCTTCAATCCAGCTGGTGTTTAAATGCCGGTGAAAAGAGCACTTGGCTGAGGCACTTTAAAAGCCAACACATTAAGGGAAGCTAGAAAGCACACAACATCCGCAGAAGTGACACGCTCATTCAACCGTCTGCCAGGCACTAATAGAGGTCTGGAACTCTGGACTGTTAAAGCTGTCCTTCTCTTCCTCTCAACGGATCCACCATCTCATGCACTTACATAACCAAACCTAGATCTAGTAGATCTCTCTGGTCATGCTTGATACTTCTAATCAAATGTTGCTGTGTTTATCTTTTGGGAAGCCATATTTAGAGTCCTGTATACCTGATGATGTGTGATCACCAGTTCTTCTCCAGAGAAGAAGACAGGAGCTACTGTAGACTGGGTCGTTCTGGCCTCGTGCTGATGCTTAGACATCAGAAAAGGAAAAATGGTTCACAGCATGATTGAACCAAAGTGCTGCTCCTCCAGTTAAGCATATAACCTCTTCCTCTTCGGTCAGGCAGCTGTAGCTAACTCACACATATCTGAGTGATATTATCAACATTTCTTTGGCCTACAAGACCATTTAATATCCATTTAAGACAGGGGGGAATTTTAGTTGTATCACTGTATTTTGTTGCTTTTGCTTAGTCCTAAGTGAGCAGCTTACGGTGTTTTTTTTATTTTCATTTCCAGATAATATATCGGTTGGGAGAGAGACTGACAGGAGATAGGAAAGTGAAGGGAAGTTAGGAGGAAGGAATTGTGACAACCCGCGAGCTCAGGTTCTTAAACTGCAAGTAAAGTCTTTGATGTTGCGATGGAAAGGGATGGCAGTTAAGCCCGTGATGCTGCCAGAGTGCCGAGACTCGGAAAACTTGCCCACCAGGGAGAGTCAGAACTACAGGCATAAAAATGATCTACAACAACTGTTGAGTCTTAGTCGGATATCAATTCACAGTGTCTTGTCACAGTTAAATTTAGAGGAAACTTTTTTTGGGGAGATTCTTACATTAAGAATTGCTAGAAATCAGTTGTTCTGTAAATATTAAAGCCCTATTCGCAGATGATTAGTTTTACCTGTGGACCTTTGACATAATTAAAATCCCCATAGATTGTAATAAAAGCCTCAGGCGAGCACTAATAGACTCAGGGACTCATTCATTCCTCGTGCTATTAGATTGTATAAGAGTTTGGAGGCAGGAGTGGAGTGAAAGTATGATGTATGTAATCTGTGTATCCTTTTCTCTGTTATTTTTGATCCATCCATCCATCCATCCATCCATCCATCCATCCATCCATCCATCCATCCATCCATCCATCCATCCATCCATCCATCCATCCATCCATCCATCCATCCATCCATCCATCCATCCATCCATCCATCCATCCATCCATCCATCCATCCATCCATCCATCCATCCATCCATCCATCCAACCATCCTTGGTGATTACACCCCACCTCTGTGTTACTTTAAGTACATTTGCTCGGGATAAGCGACGTCTGTAAAATAGTCTGTTTTACCGACATTGCGGCCACATATGTCATCACATTCGCTTCTACTTCAGGCAATGACAAAATGGCTGCGCCCGTTGTACCTCGCGCTCCGAAACGTAAACACTCCAAAAGCAGGCACTGGACTCTAGACGAGACCCTAAATTTAATATCTGTATGGGGCAAGGCCCAATACCAACGAATGTTTGAATCTATGGTGCACATTCGCACTGGACTAGTATTATGCCTGTGTTAGGTGAATTACAGTAGGAAATTTGTGGTGGAATTACTACGTTACAAATCATTATAAATTATACTTATCCCTTTAGAATGGTGCTTAAGATATATATATAGTATATGATGAAAGCAGTTTTCAGTCTGGATTGTTTGGGCATTGTTAAAAAATGTCTCCCGGCTGTCTGTCTCTGTAGGATTTTCAGGTTTGTCTGGCCTGGAAAGAATCTTGCAAGGATAAAAAACGTTCCTTTTTACTGGATGCTTCACCTTCAGCTGCTGGAGAGGAAAGTTTTGGATTCCTGAAGAGTCTTTCACCAAAAAAACTATCACAAGAATTCTCCTCACCTGTGGTTTGAGTCGTGTTTGATTGACAGGTTTAATAATAGATCGTCCCCAGTTAAAGCGAAATGGAGAATCGTAATATCTCGCTTTTATAAAACTCAATTTCAAGGAAGTTTGGGATTCTATAAAGATAATCAGGTCAGTGTCATAAATCCTGTCTGAATGACAAAGTGTCCTTTGTTTTACTGTTAGGTTTAATAAGAACCTAGTCTTGACAAGATGATTTCTAGCAAGTGATAATATTTCAAGGACTCGTGTGACAAGCATGATGAAGTAAGATGATGTTTGTTGTGAACATTTTTTATAAGTAGGTTTACACAAAGTCTATCATTCAGGTCGCAGGCTACAGAGCGCTTTATTGAAGTCGGATAATGTTGATGAACGATGTTGTACTCGCTCTTAAAACAAATCATTCATTCATTCATTTAAGCTGCACACGTCTTTACAACAGATTTCACAAGGTAAGAATCAGGATGAAGTGTTTGTTAAAAGAATGCAATAATTGATGTTCATTCATGTTTTTGAAGCTGGGAGATATTCGATTTCTAGAATATAAATCTTGACTTATACATAAAAGGTTTTCAAGGTTCCATTTCCAAAACGGGCCAAAATAAACAATGGTTAGCATTTGATCTCATCATTACTTTTATTCATCATTTTGTTTTGACACATGCATTTTTAGTAAATTACCACCAACAAAACCCCACTATAATGTCACTTCCTTTGTCTCTACTGTCTGTGAAAACAAAGAAAAGGAACAATAAGCAAAGAACAGAAAAGCATATACCTCTAGATGTGCCCAAAATACAGATGTTTGCAGCGTTCATCGTAGTTATAGTTTTCTAGCTGTTTGTTTTGACTTTGATTTGTTGTCACCTTCAATGAGACTCTGTGTGTGTTGAATAGCGTGTTGACTATGTGTTTAAAATGTTCCTTCCAACAATGTGTAAGTGTTAATGGGCTTCGTCTGAGGCATGAAGAGCGCTGCACCTTTCTTTCTTTTGCTAAGATAGAAAGAATCCAGCAGCCATTTCACCTTATTTCTCACTTCCCTCGCAGGATGCTCACTCCGTCCCTCTTCTGTGTGATTAATGGCTCCGCGTCTCTGGTGGCTGCGCTAATAAAGTCAAATGAGGTCTCGGATGGCTGAGACGTTGTAGACTCAGCAGTGGATAATTGAGGAGGTGGATGTCTCAGGTGAGGCTGTGTGTCTCTGCTTTGGTGGTCATGAAACAACGCTTTCGCTCTGCTCTTGGCGGAGTTAGTGAGTTCAGTAATGGTGTTTGAGAAGCTTGGTTTCAGACCGTATTGTTGGTTGTCACAGAGACGCTCGCGAGGATGAAATCATGTTTTGGTCCCTTGGAGCCTGGTTTGTTGCCAGAATAATACAGCTTCTGAGGAGATAGAATTAAAATGTTTAATCCTCTATGAGACCAGGGAGATAGTACGTCAGCAGTTGTGGATCCACCTGGTCGAGTGTTTCGCTGCTGCTCTACTCACCAGGTTAAATGAAACCTTACAAACCGTATACAATAGCCTTAGACTTAGACTTAGACTTAGACTGCACTTTATTGATCCCTTTGAGATAACACTCTCTCGAAATTTCTGTTTTCCAGTAGTATAGAAGGAATAGAGAAGAAACAAAACAGCACACAGAAGGACGATAGTATTAAATAACAACAACAGTAACTGAATATAACGATAGTATAAATAAAATAAACTAAACAATGTGACTTTACGTTATTGCAAATGAAAGTGTCAAAGTGTTGTTAATCCACTGTAGAGGTGGAAGTGTCAGACTCCAGCCCCAAGTAACCTCCTCCCCCCAAGTGAGGAGTTGTACAGCCTGATGGCGTGAAAGACAAAGGAGTTTCTCAGTCTATTAAGTAAGTAATATTTATTTATATGGCGCTTTTCCAGACCAGGGTCACAAAGCGCTTAAACAAACAAAACAATATTCAAAAAAGTATATAAAAAGATAAAGATCAAGATAATACTGAGAACAACACAGGAGTTCCAGAAAATCAAGGAAAAGCCTGAACAAATAAAAACGTCTTAAGATGTTTCTTGAAGGAGTCAGTAGATCATCAAACACAGAGGGAGAAGAAGATCGTTCCAAAGCTTAGGAGCAACAGCCTGAAAAGATTTCTCTCCTCTGGTCCTGAGTCATGAGCGTGTAACCATAAGTAGATTCTGATCCACAGACCTCAGAGCCCGAGCTGGGGTGTAAGGCTGGTAAGGTGTATTGGTCCTACACTTGGGGAGCAGCAGTCTCTGAGTGAACCGGCTCCTCTGGTTGGTGATGACAGTGTGCAGAGGGTGGCTGGTGTCATCCATGATGTCCATCAGTTTGTCCAGTGCAATACAGTTATTACAAGAAAGAGAATGAAAAGGTTTCAGTTTTTCAAATATATAAAGTAGTTGTTTGCCTTGTTTGTTCATCACTTCAATCCATATACAATGTGACTGAATTTATAAACGTTTGTTTACAAAGTACAAATAGCATTGATTACTGCAGTCATAGTAGTGAGGTTAACATTTGTGCGTGAATGATGAACACAGTGGATATCATGTCATTTAAAGTGAGATTTTCCATCATGAGATACCTCGAGTGAATATATTTAGAATTTAAATGAAATACTCTACATAATGCTTTCAAGTAAAACTGCTACTACTAAAACTACTGAAAACCTACTATTACTAAAAACTACTTGTAGAAAAAACTACTAAAACTCTATGCATTATACATTTTAAATGTCCCACTACCTGTAGTTCAACCCCCTGCTCAGAATTCTAAACAGTGCACAAATCCAGTCCTGTAATTAAAAAGAAAAAAAGGCAAAAAAAAAATTAGAGGCGAGTGATTGAAATCTTACCGAAAATGAAAAAGTAATCAAGATGAAGAGAGAAATCAACAAAAAAGCCGAATCAATGCCCAGAGGACATTCCTGATATTCAGTATCTTCCAAATTGCACAGCCTATAATTAAAATGATTCTCTTATGCAAACTATGGACTTTATGATTTGAAAGGTTTAAAAAATACATTGCCGGTTCTTCACAAGGTATAAAATTAGAAGATAGTACTTCTTCTGTTCATCAATATCGTCATTTTATCTAGATATTTTCCTTTTTTGTGTTTTAAAGATTTAACATTCATCATATTGTTGAAAGTGACACAGAAGTGAAATGTTTCATTGTTTGACAGCCATACATCATTTATTTGTGGTATTAAATGCATCCATTGAGCTTTCATTCTCATAACATGATCTACAGATTTCACCAGTAACAGATTTCACTTTTGAAAGGGGCTTCTTTACTGATTCATCTGTTCATTTTTTCCATCTTCATTACTAATCCAGCCTCCCAAACAGTAAAAGCGCTGCCTGTGGTGTATTTGGTTCGTGAAATATCAATAATACGTGGACACTCATATTCTGGCAGTAAAACCGTTGGAGCTGTTATGATGAATAAAAACAGGTACATTAACTTTGTTCCTGCACCTGCTGAACCCAGCCCCCTCAATATGAAAGGGCTTCAGAGGCTTCTATGCCTCACGTCAGCCCCATTATTTGCAGCATACGTGGACACATTGTTAGCTGCATATTTATGCAGCGTGGATGCCAATCCTCTGGATATTGAACTCTTCTCAGTAATCAAATTCCATTGAAACACACGTTCTGACAGGATGTTATCACAGTTACAGTTGGTTCATTGATTTTGTTTTGTGTTGCCATGTTTGCATCGAAACATACTTGTTTTGTCAGAATATATACAAAATATATGATTATACATATATATATATTAATATATATTCAGCTCCATATATATATATATAATATTCATAATCACTATATACTGTATATAATGGTTGGTAATCTGTCTGTAATGTTGATTCAGATCTGTGTAGATAATAACACCACACAGTGCAAGTGAAATTAAAATAATAGCTTGTTCTACTGAGTCATGTCTTAAACAATAGAGCAGAAATAGGAAGAAAAAGGATAAACGTCTACAAGAGCTACCATGCAAAGAGATACAACCTCTGATCTTTCATTTCCAAAAATAAAAACAGCGTATCTATGTACAAGTTGACCTCTGTTTTAGAATATGGGAGGAAACTGGAGTGCCCGGAGGGCAAGGAAATACATCCACACAGAAATTTCACAGGTTTACTCTCAAGAGTTCTCTTGAGTTTGTGTTGCACCTTCACTGTGAGATCATGACAGCTTCCTTCACTCAAAACGACTGCTGTGAGGATTGTCACCTGCGTATCATCATCATCATCACAGATGCCACTGTGGCACCGTAGAGCGTCATTCTCTCGACCATCTCCGTCACAACAGGAGGCTTCAGCTCAGCGACCACTACTGTCACCCTTACCTTGAATCTCACATCAGTGATGGATGTGAGGCTCAGAATGAACGATTCCTCAAGTACTAAAGTAATGCGGAATAAGGAAGAGGGAACGGCGAAGTGTTCTTGAACAGGCAGTTTTTCTGATTGTAGGGTTACGTGGTAATAAGGTCACTGATGGTCATCCACTGGAACAGCTCAGCTCCAGAGAGCTAATAAGAACAAGATGTTCACCGCCAGATAATTGGCTGTCGGGGAAACCTTTGCAAGAGCCCGACTGAAGGTGATGACAGCGCCTCCTCAGCTCGTTGTGTTTAGCTTTCAATTTATTTTAAGAAGCCAGATGGATTATCTTTACTTTTGTAATCAAGAGACCCCCCTGTGAGCTTTTGTTCTTAAATCAAGACACACATACATGGTATCATATTGGTGACTCCCTCTCTCTTTGCGCTTGATGGAATCTACTGACTCCTTTAAGAAACATCTTAAGACGTTTTTATTTGTTCAGGCTTTTCCTTGATTTTCTGGAACTCCTGTTGTGTTATCAGTTTTATCTTGACCTTTAAAGTATATACTTTATTGAATATTGTTTTGATTGTTTAAGCGCTTTGTGACCCTGGTCTGGAAAAGCGCTATACAAATAAAAATTACTTACTTACTTACTTACTACAGACGCAAAAGCAGATTGGGTTGAGCTCAAGACCTGTTTATGCGTGTAGAATTATGGAGTTATTTTGTGAAATATCCAAAGGTTACACGTGTGTTGTGATATCCATAAATGGAAAATGAATATTTGTAACTTGAGCTATGCACTATTTAAAATATTATGTATTTATTCTATTTATAACATATTAGCATTATTGTAAACTTATTTGTATTTATACTTTTTATACATTAATTATTATATGCAATATTTATGTTATTTATTTATTCTGTTTATACTATATTGCACTATTTTTAACATATTAATAATAATATTTATACTATTTATATACATCTCTCTGCTGTGTTTTTTAACGGTTGCCAAGCTACGAAATTTCGTTGCCAGTTTCACTGCAGTGTTTTCTGTGCAATGACAATAAAAGAAAGTCTAACGTCTTAAAGTCAAAGTCTTGTCTATTTTCAGCTTATGTCTTGCTCCTAAGGCTCCCTTAGGAGAAGTAATTCAGAAGCAAATGATCACAGAATGATATGAATATAAGAATGTCAAATCGATCTCAAGAGATGAGATCGAACAACAGATGAGCAACACATTTTTCCTTTGGGAAATTAGGAGTGAGCGTAATGACAGACCATTATTATGGTAGCCGTGAAGAAGCATTGAAGAAACGTCCAGGACAAAACAACTTTAACGAAAGTAAAATGATGAATCTTTTCAGGTTTCTACGAATAAAAATGTCTTCTCTCTTGTTTGCAAAGCCCCCGATATTTTAAAGACATGAACTGTAATCTGCCCATCTCTAAACTCGCCTTTCTGGTTCTTGGCCAGAACCAACAGCTTTGAACCAGGAGTTCAAGGATCGAGCGCTGCCTCGGTATTGTTGCAACAAAAATACAAATATTAATTTGTGGATATCACAACACATGTGCAACCATTGAATATTTGCAGATCAACCCTTGTACAGTTACAAATATAAAATAACTCCATATGTAGAGTGGGCTTGAAACAAAATCCTATACCACAAGGTAAATCAGACACAACATCCAGTTATTGTCAATAGTTTCCTCTTAGTTTTACCCAAAATGCCCAAAACTAGAAATGTTGGTGCAGACGTGGAGAGAATTTGGAAAAGATGAGAATGCGGGGGTTTGTTTTATTTCAGTCCTTCCTTTGAGTCAGTTGACTGACTGGAAATACCATGGTGACAAGAAGGTATTAAGAGCTACAGGAGCTCCCCCTCTGCCACAACAAGCCTTAATCCATCTTGACACCATTGAAAAACCTTTTCCCCCAACATTTCAGAAAATGCATGGAGATGTAGGTGGAGTATGAAACATCACTTTTAAAACATACATCTAAAACACGCAGCTTATTCCCTCTGACTTGAACAATCTGAATGATAACATCAGAGATGCTTCTTCTTCCCTTAACTTTCTTCAACCTTTTGTCCTTCTGGCTCAGATCAAACCTCTCATTTTCTCCTGGAGAGAAGAATTCTAAACTGAGCTGCCTGTGAATCAATCTTGTCTATTTTGAAGATCTCTGCTGTAAAGTGAACCACTGGAAATCCTCCAGCGCTACCTGATGTCTGATTATGATCAGGACTATTCTCTCGAGTGTCCGGTGTACATCAAGGTTGATGCGTTCCACACACAGGATTGGAAGATTAGCCTCGATCACGATTTACAGACAAGACTCGTCGTTCGTGTCACACAGCTGAGTCCTCACCATATCTCAAATCAAATTCAACAGAAAGAACTTTTTGGACATTATAATTATGTATTTTAATTCTAAATATTCATGCATCATTCCAAAATTGAGCCCATTAATTATGTTTTTTAGCAGTAAATAAGTGAAAAATATATTATACTATTATGAATGTGTTCTAATGTGTTCCTTATTAGAGTACCACCCTGAACCATTGTTTTTGCTGTTTCGCAACATGTTTATTTACCTGGATAAATCTCTTATTTAATATTCCCCACCTCTTCATCCCTGTAGGCGTGTATACATTTGCTCAATTCTGTCAATTCTTTGTTCATGTGGAAGGTTCAAACACTCTCCCGTGGCTCTTTGAACCATAATGAGGTTGCATGGAAAGACCACATTATGCAAGAGAATCTACTTTGACCTGTTGTTGTTCCTGTTACCGTCAAGTGTTTCTTGCCATTGTTCACGCGTGTGGTTAGGATATAGACCAGAATGATCATCTTATAGTAAGCTATAGAAAATTGTGAAAAAGTGATTCAAGAGGTACTTTTCCAAAGAACAGATTGAAGGGCGTTCGCAAATAGGTTTAGTATCATGTTGGTGTTTATCTACTGTCTGAATCGAACCTGAAGTTGGTGTCATATCTTCATCTATTTAAAATCTCAGTCCTTCAAGAGTTTCTTTAAAGACCTTCAGGCTTTCTTTGCTGTCCGTGCCAGCTCCGCCTAAGTGCTACCGATCCATGGGTGATTGAAACTCACCATCTGCTCCCGGGTCTCCTCTCTGGTCTCTTTCCACGGGCCTGACAAACCTCGAAAAAGAAGCTGACGCATAATTCAGTAGGTCTTGAACGTTGCTGGAACCTTCTCAACGGTTCTCTTTATCCAGTCGTGACCCAGATTTCACGGCCGTCGGAAAGCAAAACTCATCTGAAAATAGTGAGCTTTGTCCGACTCAGCACTTTTCTAACCCACCTTGGAGCCAATCTCCTGCAATCCTTTGCTCGATGTCATTTCCTGTCATGTCTCCATCTGCCAAATATGATAGTGAAAAATATATTTATAAGTATATATATTTAACTGTGTATTGTTTTTGATTGTTAAAGCCCTTTGTGACCCTGGTCTAGAAAAACACTTTACAAATAACCTTTACTTACTTACTTACTTACTTAAGTTACTTTAACTTACTACCCACTAGTTGTTGTCTCATGTACCTCTTTGGTTGACTTCAACTTCATTTTCTTACATCATTCCCACACATGCAGTAACAAAGAGGAAAAAAGAGCAGGACATTTTTTAACTGGATAAACATTAACCCTGGTTCACTGATTATTATTTAATATTGCTCTCACTGGTGTCCATTAGTTTGAATTGTCTGCATCTAATTTATTCTCAGTTCAATTGATTTGATTCTTTCATTTCCAGAGGTGAAGGAAGAAGAGTACTGGCTTGCATGTTTCTATTGAACATGTGCTCTGTGAGCCTTGGATGATGTGCTGTCGAGTGTCTGAATGTGTAAGATCTCTGGTGATAAAAACCTTACGGTGAATCACTCAAGCACGAGGCGGAGATGGTTTCCTTACCTGACGATTGATGGCAGTCTTTTTATGTGGATCAAAGGGCCGACACACACACACACACACGTGAACACACACACTTCTGCACAAAAGAGTAGCACTCATCCTCACAGCTGGAAATCACTTTCCCTGATATTTTGACCTTATGTGTCTGAGCTGCTTCACCTCACCTGAGTGCTTCTTTCCAGCAAACATTTAAGACATTCTATATAATAATAGATACAAATAATGATTCAAGCTAAATGATCCGCTTCTTCTCAGTGACCTGATGTAATTAGATGTTTTCCCTAGATGGCTGAGAACATATACAGTGTCCATTTTTGAGAAAACCTTGCGACCGAACGGGCGTAAAGATGCAGCCTATGGCACCTCTTCATTAACGGCCTCAGCCACGAGAAGACGATTATCAAAAGCACCGCAGCCTGCTGAGGTGTGATCTCTCACATCCCTGAGTGTCTGATCGGACAGGCGGGCGGAGATCTGAAGTGCTCTCTGTCATCTGTAGGCTTGAGAGAGGAACACTTCCGTTTGCAGTCGTTCTGTAACCACATGAGATCTTTAGAGTTCTGACCAGAGTAAGCTTCTTCACTTTGGGGATTCCAAGCACTACATTCAATGTCTTTGAACCTTTTGTACAGCTTTGATTCTTGTTTGACCTTTTGTGTCCTGAATACAATCCCAAAACAAAACTCCATTTCTCTTTGTGTGTGTGTTTTTGTGATGTTGGTCCTCAAAAGTCTTTACTTTAAAGTTCATATACGTGTAGTTTTGATCGCTGAATTAATGTGTTCTTTATCTAAACTGATTATTTCCAAGACACTAATGACTGATTATTATCAAACTTTATTTATACTACTTTGAATCATAAAAAAACACTACAAAATCGCAAATAGAAAATGTTGGTGTGACTTTATTAGTGGCCCCTTTAATTTCAAACACTTAATTTTCTGTTTCCTTAAACTTTTAATGGCGGCAGCCATGCTTTTTTTTTAGTGTGTAGTGGAGACTTCTTTCTCTTGAGTAAACACTTCTCTTCAGCTCTTGTGGGGGAAGTTGTTTGCAGGTTATTGATCCCTCTTCGGTCGCCTCACTAGGAGGACGCCCATGATTCCTCACCTCACCTAAAGCTTCTTTGTTTCATGGTGAAGCAGTGGTTCTTCCTACTTAAGGCGTTGTTTGCCTCGACTCGAAACTAATGGTTTCACGACCTCTCACAATTACTCCAGATTTGACATCCTGCGTCAAGATCGTTGAAGAAGACTTTTAAAAGATAATTAGCTACATCCTTCTTCTTAGACACTGAAGATGAAGAATGAGCCAATTAGAGTTGATGAAAATATCCTCTACTTCTTAGAGTGTGGCTGTGGTTTACTAAACTCTGGATTAGGAGAATGAATAATGTAACTAATTATTAATATCATATGTATTATTATTCATATTTCTGTCGTAGTTATAATTATAGTTATTACGGTTATTAGTTATTATTATCATCATTATTATCATTATTGATCAATTTTTCTTTGTCTCTTATGATCTCAATGATTCATAGCAGTGGTTGGATTTTCTGATGGAAAACTGGTGGAAGAAGACATACTTCACCGGGTGGGATTCAAGCGTCTCGCGGTCTTGTTCACGAGTGTGGGGGAGATGGATTGGTGTAACTGTTTGTTGCACACTCTGGCTGGAATTATGCCGCTTTGTTTATACAACAAGTCCCTTGGAGGTGGAGACTTCCGGGATTGATGACACATGGTGGCGAACCTTGATGTTTGGCTCATCACAGCAGGGTGGGTGTGGTTATGGTAAACAAGAATTTATCGGCAGAATAAAAGTGTTGTCAGTGGGCGGGGCTTAAGACCATTTTCTGATGTAAATATTTAAATGAAAAGATAATTTTGCACAAACAGACACATACTGATGAGTACAATAGGTCCAAGATCTACTTAATACACACTTAAATCAACACATTAGTTGCTCTTTAAAAACATCGAGAGGACGTCTGACCCCGAGACTGAAGCCGGAAATCGCTTCCACATCAGAGTTTTTAGTTGAAAACTGCGGTTGATGTATATAGAGTTTTATGAAAACGTGGGGATAACGAAGCGCATGAATCCTCCTCTGGTTCGATGGATATTGTCTTGAATAAATAAAGAGAGCCTTTAATAATTAGAGGCTTGATATTGAAGACAATCTTACAGTCAAACAATTACCCTTCTTGGAAAACCAGTGTTCAGAAATGAAAACACGAGGGAATTTATTTAAATTCCTTTTGGTTTTAATGATATCTGTTCTTTATTTCTGTGGCGTTATTGATTGAACACTTTCTGCTCAAAATTCATGCGCCAATCAATACGAAGAAGAGCAGGAGCGCCAGTGTTGTCATGAACCTTCTTCCTCTTAATTCAAAGGCAAAAGTGCTTATTTAATACCGAACAAATTCAAACTCAATTTCCTCTTGGGATAAGGAAATCTATTCCCAAATGCAACCTTTTGAAACTCGTGTCTAACCTTTACTAGAATTTCCTCATGTCATCCTGAAGACTGGGTGTTTGGTATACAACTATAAAGTTTCCATATCTTATATTTGAACTTCTGTTGTCCTTGAGAACCTCTGATACAAACATTAAGAGGTGCAGCGGATACGTAAAAGTATTTTAAAGAAAGAGAAATATAATTCGGGAAACATAATTCTATATTCAAATGATTCTGTTGATCAACTCGGAGCTCGAACGCATGTATGAATATTCTGTTTCTGCTCCCCACAGAGGCATTCCGGGAAAGAAATGTGGAACCATCCTTCTGACGGCAGAGGAGCTGAGCAATTGTCGAGTGAGTAACAAACCTCTCGTCGCTCGTCCGCACTGCACACACACACACATCTGTTGCTGTAGGACACATAAAATCTTTTTATGGAATTTTGTCACAGCAACATAGGGAGAAGCACTGAAACCATGTCTGATGTGGAGTTTTTATTGGCTTTGTGTAAATCCCAGAACAATTGCAAAAAAATGTTTTGTTGATTCTGCTTTTCAGAGAACTTTTGGGAGTACTCAGACGTCGCATGGTCTCTGAGTAAACAAGCTTGTGATACAAACCTTAAATAGTAAAACGTCTCTCTCATTGAATTAATCTCACAGTGAAAAGGTTGAAATCCACTTAAATGTCCTCCCTATGCTTGCCTGGGTTTCATCCTAATATGATTATTTATGACATTAAAGACGTAATTTCCCTTCATTTTTAAAATATTTTTACTTAAATGATTAAATTGAAATGTAAAGGTTTGAGTGTGTTGTCCGTCTTCTTGCATTTATTTACTTATAAAAAAAACAACAACTGTATTTTTACCTCCTGAAAGTTGCTTTAGGAACATTTTTGCTTTGCTTCTTCTCTGATAAATGAAATGCAAATGAAAAAAATCCGATAAGAACTTTTTTTTTTTCTATAATTTATTCTTATTGTAAGATCCAATGTTTTTCTCATCTTTATGGTAATATTTTCATAAAACTTTTGATTATAACAAAACTATTTTATTTATATGTAACAAAATAATAGGTTTAGTCCAAACTGTATCTTCAACTCACAAAAGTATTTTTTGCATGAAAGTACCAACCTTGAGCCAAACAAGTCCAGACATCGTGGCCTTTAAAGGTTTCCTGCAAAATACTAGAAATCTAATGCTGTGATATGGTTTTAAAGAAAACATGCTTGTGACGCTGTGATACCGAAATAGCAGCATTAGGCTTCCAGGTAGTCTCTCTGCCTAAAGCAGACGTGCTGTTCTACTGTGTGTTCGATAAAAGGGCCAAAGGAACACGATGAGCTGAGTGCTGATACTTCTGTCTGTGGAAAAAAAAAAAAGCCTGAACCCGGTGCTGAGTGCACAATCTCATAAACAAGGCATGTGTGATAAAGCAGTGGACCAAAATGAAAAGAGTGCAACAGAAATAGTTCAAGTATATGTATATGTCACAGTACAGATTAGAATCCAGTAGGATCTGGAATCCTACTAGCACTAGTACAGACGGATTCAGATTGGAATTCTTATCTCTACTAGTAGGATCCTGAATCCTACTGGATGATGTGTACTTCAGTTCTTGACTTGGGCTTCTTAAAGTCACACTGCTACAACTCCATCTACAAATACACCTCAACATATAAGATGTAGAGAAGTTAGTTTCATCAGATTTAATAAGATGAATTGCCACGCAGCCACGATGTTTCATTTCTCATTCACGAACATCCATCCTCTCTGTACGTTCCATCACTGCAACTTCATCTTCATCACCATCCCCTGCATTGAGTGTCCTGGTCTGCACGTCGTCCAGCCGTAAAACATTTTTCATTTCCCATGCTCCCTTTCTTGACACTCATTTATGCAGAATTATGCATTTGTAATGCGATAGGAGCCCTCTTTGCTTTACCACCATTTGTTTCTTCCTTAAACCCCATTTTTATAAAGTAATGAGACCTTATAGTCGCACACACATGAACACACACAAGCACACTCTCCCTCTTTGTCAAAAAAATGTCATTTATTACCGGCTGGAGGATGCGAACGTGTCCCTCCTGAGAATGCCTCCCTCTTTAAATATTGATACTTTGATTCTCTCCGTATTAGCAAATGGCTGTTGATCACAGGCCCCCGGAAAGAGTGTGTTGATGCGACCGAACTTTAATGAGGCGAGAGCAGATGCATTTTTAATAACCGCACACATTCTGTCACTATGAATGCTTTCACCTGCCCGTCACCTCCGGCACAACTTTACCCGCGCTGTTGCTCCCGATGACGGCTGCAGAAGTGTTGTCATAATGTGCCAGTATTTCTCCAGAGTGTGGGGCTGCTCTCGTAACTCTCTCGCGTGTTCGACCCTCTTGCATCATTACAGGAGCATTTCATCACCCGAAACGCTTATTTTTTCGTCCATCCTCTGCTTCAGCTTCATGCAATTATTCACCAGCAACATCACCATATTTTTAGCCAAGAAGCTTGTGTTATTAAAAACAACTTAACCCTTTCATGCATCAAGATATTACATATTAATATTACTTGTGTTTTTTTCATTATTTTCTATCATATCCGGCTTCATTTTGCGCTTAAATGAATGAATATTCTTTCATGGTCAGAAGAAGCAGCTCTGGGTAGTTTGTGAACCTTAGTATTTTTGTACTAAAATATTTTCATAAAACTTGACACATCAACTTCAAACTAGTTGAATGACTCATAAAACCATGACTTGAGGTGTTTTGTGTGATTTTTATTTTCACTGTAAAACTTGGAGATTGTGTGAACATACTATATATTGCACTGGTTGTGGAAGGGGGGGGGGTGAGGGGCGAATTATGGTACAAAAACAAGGTTATTTACAAAGCCATCATATCATATTTCATTATCCACAATCTGGTTCATTACCTCATCAGTATCATCCTTCATTCATCAATGGAAGTCTGGAAACAAAATTCATCAACTGCTACAAACCGGTACATGGCAACTTTTGCGACGTTTAGCAAGTGCTCATGGGAAATATTGTCTCCCGTCGGGCTAAACACTACTTTAGTCCACTGGCGTCGCTCGACTCAAAAAAAATCGCATAGAATCACTTTAAAGGGAAAAATAGATACATTGACTTTTTAGGGTTTTTAATATCAACCAGGGAGAGGATATCAATTTTTTTTTTAAAGCATAAAAAACTTTTTATAGCAACAGTGTTAAAATAATTCGAATTGCATTTAATGCTACGCTGGGAGTTAATATACTTTTTAAAAACCCACATGGGGGCAGGAGAGGGATACGCTAAAGTAATATTGTTTAGTTTATGTTGAAGGTTTGTGTTTAACAGGAGACCAGTGGTGTGTTTGTGTCCTGAAGGCGTTCGGAATAGCTTTGCTTTTGTGGTTGAAGTGGAAATTTTTCAAGAAGCGTCTGAGGAAAGAGTGAGCTGCAGAAGCCTGACTCTGACTGATAAAGACAGTGAGCAAACAGGAAACTGAAGTTCTAACATGCAGGAAGACATCAGTCACTCACACACACACACACACACACAAACACACCTAGCTCTCCCACGCACTCAGCTTGACACATGGTCTACGCATCGACATTAAAAAGGCATCAAAGCGTCATTAGTGGATCTCCGGCTGCCTGGTCTAAGACCTCGGGGCCTGAAGATTCTGCAGCTCCAGTCACTTCCCAGATCAGCAGCAGCTTGTTCTCTGCATTACCACCACACAAGGGGGTGACATTTTTCAGAGAAGACTCCGAAGCATTGAGCTGGTTTGGATTTCACTTTGGATGGACATAGATTACACAGAATAAACAGATGACTAGCTTAAAGGAAACATCTGTATGTGTTGATTTAAGTGTGTCTTAAATAGATCTTGGACCTCTATTGTTCTCATCAGTATGTTTGTAAAAAACTCTCTTTTCATTGGAATATTTACATTAGAAAATAATCTTGAACCCTGCCCACTGAAAACACCACACCCACTCTGCTGTGATTGGTCAAGCATCACGTTTGTCAATCCCTGAGGTCTCCACCTCCAGGGGACTCGTTGTATAAACAAAGCAGGTGTGATTACAGCTGGCTGGAGGAGTGAAGCCATTATTACATCATAATGGGCTTCGCGCTCGTAACCTCTCGAGATTTAATTCCTAAAGTAATAACTATAAAAAATATAGTTTTAACGTTAGTTGTTCTTAAAAAAAGATTTTCCTGTGAATATATTCATGTTGTTTTTTCCTATATGGGAACTGCCTGCAGGTTGTTTTTTATTATTTCCTCACAGTTCTATCAGCACAGGAATGATATATTGATTTATTTTTACTCACACAGGTTTGCTTTATTGTGAATCCCATTTATGATCAATGCCCCTCCTAAGGCGTGCTTATATCCAGCTTAATGAAGGTTATTTTCATTCCTTTTTTATTTATTTGTCAATTTTCCAATACAATAACTCATATCAGATATTTTGCTGGGTTTGTTGGTTTGCTCAAAGCACAAACTAAAACATGAGAGCAAGATTTTATTGGGTTAAAACAAGTTAATTAGTGGCTTCATCATCACATTTTTATACTAGTTCACTGAAAAACACCATAAAGTCGACATGAAAAACAACTACCTGTAACCCGGATAATAGAAGAGCGTAAGAATAATGTTCATTCATTCTTTTATGAGGACACCAAATGAGTGAATAATTTATCCAGTTTACTCGAGCAGCCGATAATGATGTACCTAGAAAAATGGACGGATGAAGAAGTTCTAAAGGAACACTAGCGAAGATAGTTCCCTCCAATGTTAAGGTGTTTTTCTGTTGTCTTAAAATTCCTGCTGACACAGTCAGTGAGTACATTTGTTTATAAAAACCAGAGAAAAAAAACAGCGCCCCCTCTAACCCTAACCCTAAATCTAACCCAATCACCAACTCTTACCCTACTCTTCTATCTATCCCTATTCTATTCTATCACTACCACCTACTCTAACCCTAAACCCATTCTTACCCTAACATGGACCTGGCTTGTTGCTGTGTATTATACACAATGCTGCTTTAATATGAGGGGTGAACTTGAGAAAAGTGACAAGGAACAAGTACAGGAGGTGATCAGTCCTACACTTTCTTTCAGAATCAGAATCAGAAATCCTTTATTTGTCCCGCGAGGGGAAATTCAGTTTAAACAACAGCAAGCGCAATACCTCAAATAAAAAATAAATAAAAGACACCCAGAAATAGAATAATAAAAATGAAAAAAAAAGATCTAAATAAAATAAAAATCTGCCCTATATTATATACACTATCATATTTACAAAAATAACAAGAAGAAAATAACAAGAAGAAAAGGTGCTGTTAAATATTTATCTTGCTGAGTTCTTATTGTGGAGTCTGATGGCAGCAGGGAGGAAGGACCTGCGGTACCTCTCCCTCACACACCTGGGATGAAGCATCCTATCACTGATGGAGCTCCTCAATGCCCTCAGTGTGTGCTGGAGAGGGTTAGATAAGTTCTTCCTCATGGAGCCCAGCTTTCTCTGTATCCTCCTCCCAGACACTTCCTCCACAGGATCCAGGGGGCGCCCTAGGACGTAACCGGCCTTCTTAATAATGCTGTCCAGTTTAGCCCTATCCTTTGCTGTCATGCTGCTCCCCCAGCAGACCACACCGTTGAAGATGGCAGAGGCCACTACTGAGTCATAGAATGACTTCAGGAGTGACCCCTGGATTTATATAGTATGTACATTTAGTACATCTATATAGACCCCTTTCACCTATATAGTAGATCGAGAATCCACATTTCTTGCAGCGTTCAGTATTCATGAAGTGCCATCCATCTGCTGCTCCATCTGCTGTGATGCTGTTGTGATAAAAGAGAGATGTGGTGCCAGAAGTGAAAACACACATTAATAGTCCTTCTTTTATTTCACTTGATTTTTCCCTTCTCGTCTAACTAGCCAGCATTTGTCTTTTCTTGCAGGACAGTGCAACGATGCAGTTTTGTGCCAACAAGCTGGACAAGAAAGACTTCTTTGGCAAGTCGGACCCTTTCATGGTTTTCTACAGGAGCAACGAGGATGGAACGTAAGTCTGGCTCCTCCTTTTTTTGGTGACCAAACTCTATAGGCAGTTGTAAGTCATGGCAATGGCATCTAGTCTTACACTTACATGGTCCAACAAGGAGGACTTTTCTCTCAGTGGTGACAAATGAAAAGTTGGACAATGCCACCAGTAGTGAAAAGATACAGAACAGAAAGTATCAAAACTGATGATATTAAACTGACATTTCTGGTTAACATGTTTAATTATCAGTTTGACTGTTCGATGAAACTCCTACTTCATGGAAGTGATTTAGTATGTTCTTTCAAATGTAGTCCTTGTATAGAAAACTCCACTGCCAACTAAGGCTATAGTGAAAGTGTTAAGGAAAAGAGCCAATTATTTAAAAATGCCTGAAAATAACATCATCTGCATTTTTCATGCGTCTTACGAGGCACGGATGCTCGTCTCGCCTCCCTCTGAGGGCTGTTAAGTATCTCGAGAGGCTCGACAATTGTGGCAGCGTCGGCTCTATCAAGCCAGAGATGCTTTAACAAGTGCTTTATTGCTCTTCTACTGGCTTTTCCCAGTGTTTTTTTTAAATAAATAACAGGGCACCAAATGGGTCCCTGAAGACGAGCTGGACAGATCCATGGTTAGAGCCGGAGGGTGTTTGAAATGTGTGGCTCAAGGACGTGGAGAATTAACAAGTGAAAAGGAGGAGCAGCGGTCATTTGCAGCTGTAGAACCAGGATATTAATCATGTATATGAGAGGAATCTTGCTTCTGCATCTTGAACTGAGAACATATCGTTTAACGGCTTGTTGTTGGAAAGATGGACCCTTGACTCCTTGTTTTAATATTTACGCCTCTCTTTGCTTTGTGCTAAACAGTTATTACACCATTTCCTCTCTCTGCTTCCTCGTATAAGTCTCCCTCTGTCCTCTCTCGGCTCTAGGTTTACGATCTGCCATAAAACAGAGGTGGTGAAGAACACGTTGAACCCGGTGTGGCAGTCTTTCACGATCCCTGTACGAGCGCTCTGCAACGGCGACTACGACAGGTACGACGGCTGCTTGTATTCCTCCTGAACCACACGGATGCCTTCATCCTCTCACTCCACCATTCCCAGGCGGGACAATAAGCCTTTATACTGACAATATTGATCGATGCTCACGGAATCGATGGCTTGCCACTCCTGGCACACCTATGACTGACAGGCGGTGAACTGATGGGCGACACTGCGTCAGCCCCAGAGCCCACTAGTTTAACTGACAGGAATCAATCAAAGTCATCATCAAACTTGACTGTCAGGATTGTATTTTCCTCAGGCATTCGTCTTCAACTTGAAATAGCTCTCCCTCATAGTGTTTTTTATCCGCCCATCACCATCATCAGGTTTTTTCTCATTCCATGATCATGAGCTTCTACTTCTAAACATGTGTTCTATTCTGCCATGAATGTGGTGACAATCACAAGGCAGCCATTTGTGGCGAACTCTTCTTAAGTTGGTATCTAATTTACTCGCTGCTGAACTGGTACCTTTGACACATCTTCGGTGCAAGTCATTAGAAAGAGCTGAACATTCATATCGTGGTAAACATTTAGACCATTTACAGTTGTGCCATATAAGTGTGAGCTTGAGATCCCAATGATGGCACAATTATTTATTAATTTATTATTATATATTATATTATTATAAAATCACACTCTTTATTGAATATTGTTTTGATTGTTTAAGCGCTTTGTGACCCTGGTCTGGAAAAGCGCTATATAAATAAAAATTACTTACTTACTTACATCTTGGACTTTATTAAAACCTTGTGTTTAAATGATTTTTTCAATATTCGTGTTGCCCTTTAACACCACCTCTGATCGTGAAGAAATGGAAATGTATTTGTGTATTTGTTCTTATTCAAACCAAATGAATGAAAATAAGTATTTGGTGAAATCACTTCTCCACATTATCAAGCCACTATCACTGTGAAACAAATTGCTGCCACAACATCTGAAACAATAACGAGATTCTCTTCCCGGTCGGCCCATAATTAATGCGGACATCTGGTGTCAGAGGGGGTATAAATTCCTTTTTATCCTCCAGCTTATTATCAGCCCCTCTTCAATTTCAAACAAGTGACAGGAAGAAACAAGAATCTCCAAAAAAGCTGAAGAAAAAGTGTCAGATTACTATGAATGAATTTCTTCCTCCCTGTCACTTTGTCAATGAATTCTTCAGATTGCGTTGATGTCGCATGAGATGACGCATTAAAGAAACATCTAACGATATTATATTTAATTAATTAATTTGACACTTGACAGCAATTAATAAACTAAACTATTTTTATGATTCAATTTGACGATTGAATATTTGGGTGCTTTCACCAAATTACCTGTAAACTCTGAAATAAATATTTCAGTTGCATGAAGAATCTAAAATTGCTTCTAGTGCTTCTTCTTCTCTCTCTTTGCGCTTGATGGAGTCTACTGACTCCTTTAAGAAACATCTTAAGACATTTCTATTTGTTCAGGCTTTTCCTTGATTTTCTGGAACTCCTGTGTTGTTCTCATTATTATCTTGATCTTTAAAGTATATACTTTTTTGAGTATTGTTTTGATTGTTAAAGTGCTTTGTGACCCTGGTCTGGAAAAGCGCTATATAAATAAATATTACTTACTTACTTACTTACTTACTATGGTGAGTTCCAGAATCCGTTGAAGTATGTCATGTTAAATATAGTTAATAATACACTGTAGGCAGCAAAACTATTTATATACACTATAGATCTGCGGAACTTGCCACCCCCCTGCATCAGGAAGAAGACACAAAAGCTTTTATTCTACTGTGTAAGGGAGGACAAGAGCAAGAATGTCACACTGACATGACATGTAGGGTTATATTTTACTCTACGCTGAGAGGTTCACAATGTTTCACTACACAAAGCTCATGGCCACCAGGTCGGAGCTCCACCAGTAAGCACCACACACACGAGAAACTGGAAATATGACAAGTTTTTCCGTCTAAAACCTCATTTAATTGACCACAACAGGAGTTTAAAAGGGTTCACAAATGATTTTTCCTTCTTACGCGGACATGCTTGTTAGGGGACAACAGTCGGAAATCCTTGATTGGCGTAAAGCGCCCTCGGCTATATGCCTTCCTTTATCCTGCTCCTGACATTTAAAACCTTACACAACAGGAATGCACGACATGTGCAATTGTTACCCACGGTGTTTCACAATGGTGCACGAAAGACACTGAGTCGTGAGGGCGCAGCAGGATTTCTATGATACACCTGAACGAGTGCATTTGGAAATGCTCTTAAAATGGAAGCCGCAGAGCATGTTGTGGAATAATGGGGCGAGGAAGAAGGAGAGAATGAAAAATGGAACAATTGTAACACAGGACGCTGAAGGCTTGTGTTTATCCTGTCAAGCCAGGATGTTCGTCTCCTTTTTTTAACTTGCTTAAGTGACGAGTGTCTCAATGAAAACACCCGGTAACATTCATGTTGATTATCTTCTATTTTAGTCTTATTGTTGTCAACATGATGAACAGCACGAGTTTAGTTTCGACTAGATTGATGTGGAAAATTAAACTTGCTTCTTAAGGTGGTTTTGTTGCTGTTGTTGGGATAAAGCATAATTACTTTAATGCTAATCATTTAAAAAAAATGGTAGAATAACAGAAAAAGCCTATAATATCACAGAGCCATGTACTTGAAGGGGGAACCCACTTTCAGTTAATTTACCATCATATCCAACTAGGTTTTACCCTTTCATTTTCACACTCTCACATGAAGATATTGGACTGATTTTTTTTTTTTCACACTTTGACTCATCCCATAATGAATTCTGAGAAAGCGCTGCTAAAGATGTTGTCTGCCTCCATTACCAGATGTCGTTTAGAAGGAGGGAGAGATGAGCTCGTGCTCGTGGTAGATTAGGTTTGGAGTGGATATTGTTCTGAGACTTGTCAAGGACTCCCTGCAATCTCAGCATCCTGGTCGAGGCTGAGCGTATCATGAAGTCGATGAGTTGATCTGATTAATGTATTATTACGGGATTGAAGCGACGCACCACACTTGTGTGAGGGAGCATCGTGTGTTTCTTCCTGGTGGGTCTTCAGCTGTACATTCTGTCTAACAGCAGCCAGGTTCGATTCCGTTGGTTCTCTCAGAACAAACCGGCACAAAGGAACGTCAGGGGCCAGGCAGCATGGTGGAAGTCTATTTTATCTTCCAATCCCTGGGTGACAGCTCAGAGCCTTTATTTTATTTTTCTATCTGGGTTTGTGTCAGTGGAGGTGCAGAGACGTGCTGGTGAGATCAATGTGACTCAACTATGAAAGCGCGGAGAAAGTTTTGCAGTGTCTTTCTGCAGAGACTTTCCAGGAGGAGTAGAGTCAAATGTCATATTTCTGACTTCTCATGCCGACTTCCTTCCTTTGTTTTGTTTTCACTGCAGTCACTTTCAGAACTGGCTGCTGAAATTTAGAACCAAATACTATAATTAACTTGTTACTTGTTTTTTTTGTTGTATGTTTGACAAGTCCCTCAAGGACTCTTATTAGATGCAGGGCAGTGGGAGTATAGTACAGACAGGATTCCAACAGCTTACTTCTCAAGTACCTCAGTGGCAGAAAACCTAAACTTATTTATAGTACAACAAAATACACCAACAGTTATCGCAACGATTATGGTATAAGTCGTATATAGAAACACGTTTGTCTTGAATCTGAATTTAAAGAAAGATATGTGATGATGCTACAAGATCATCAATGTAAAGTTCCTTATTTCTAGTTTGTTATTGCTGCTTCTTTTTAGGACTGTTCAGATTTCAATGTGTGGTTCCAGTGGCCCGTGTGGCCCTTTCAAATGAAATTATAGGAACCTTTTGAGGTATTTTTTACATTTAAAGAACTAATATGCAATTGCAATTATTTTAACAAATTATATTTCAATAATGTTTTCCTAATTTTCACCACATTTCTGTAAAAACTTTTAATTTTAATTGCTACATACTATTGCTTTTATTTATTGTGGCTCAACCCTGTCACAGTATATTCTATGTTTTTAGTAAAAGTAATTCTCCATCAATTGGAGAATAAATTCAACAAGTAGAATGAATTGAACTTAAGACATCACGGCAAAACATAAGAGGAATGGCAAAAAATATGTGGATGGTAAAACAACATCTAGTGGCAAACATTTGAAAATGTCATATGTGTTTGTCTTTTCCGCCAGAACAATCAAAGTGGAGGTGTACGACTGGGACAGAGATGGCAGGTGAGTGTTTGAGTCATTAATGAGTTAGAGATTCAGGACACATTGTAACACATTTCATGCAAAATAGATTGTTTCACCACTGCCAAAAGTTTGCTCAAAGGCATCAAACTTTTAACATTTGATTTCCTTTACTTTTTCCACACAGCCATGACTTTATTGGAGACTTTACAACCAGCTACCGAGAACTTGCTCGAGGGCAAAGTCAGTTCAACGTGTATGAGGTGAGTGATTCCAATGTGTTAGAAATTATTTTGTAACACATTCTGAATGGATCTAATGGTTCACCTCAGACCATTAACACATAAAAAGCAAAAATAATTATCAAATTCAGTTTTTGCTGTCGATAACTGGTCGTCCCAAAGTCAGGGAGGGAAGATCATCATCAGTGAGTTATGTCTCAGCTTGAAAATATATTTATTAATACATATTAACAAATGTATATGGATGGATATATATAATTTAAACAAAATTCTGTTGTTTTTTCCCTTAATATTGGTCATTTCGGTCAGACCAGTTAAAAATCACTAGTTAAGACTCAACTGTTAGTTTCCATCCTTGGGTAGAATCAAGGTATTCTATTGGAAATGGCTAGGATTTGTAAATGCACTAGAAAATCTCTAATTTGAATGCAAGCTTTAAAGCACCAATATGTAAGATTGAACATGTTTTCTGGCGCCCTTTTGTGTCAAAGTAAAGGGTAAACTGTAATGTCCTGGATCCTGTGTTGAAACATACAACATGTGTATTTGTACCTTTGTGATGAATGAAATCATTATCCTCAACATTTAACCGAAAATGTTACACGGAGCTGCTTTAATGTGGGAACATAAAGAGAAATTGCAATGTTGTACAAGAAAACATTTGTTAGTGCAGAACAACAAAAGGGAAGATGCTCACTCTTCATGCCTCGAACCATTTTTTATGGCTTAAGACGAAGCACTAATACCTGCCTTCCAGATGTCAGCTCCATTATTCACTGCTCTTGATCTTCCTCTTCCACCCAGTGAGACTGAAAGGCCCTTTCGTTTTTGCATCAGCGGATAGTTCAGTGTGTCAGACAAATTGCCATCCCTCCATGTTAAATTAGGGGCTGTCACTTTCATGCTTAGCAGCCATAGAGGATGGAGGTAATGAGCCTGAGACCTTCCTGGTGTATTGACACCTCTTCCCTTGTTTGATTTGTTGGGTGAATGTAAGTCTTGCACCAGGATGTTGTATGGCTGGGATAAAGCTACAGTACATTAGATCCGTTCATTGATCAATAAAGTTAAATTGTGAAATCATCGTGATGCGATGAGGAGAAAGAGGGTTTTTTTTTTTAATCTGATGCTTGTTCAGTCACATTCATAAAGTTGAATTTCACAGCACAGCTGGATTTCATTTATTATCATTTTAAAAGAGAATATTTAATCAATCAAAATGATCCATGCATATATTTTGGTTTATTCAGCCTCTGGATTGTCTTTTTCAGGTCATAAACACGAAGAAGAAAATGAAGAAAAAGAAATATGTCAACTCTGGAACTGTGAGTATAAACCCTTTTTTTCTGTCGTTGTCACTATTGTTAACACTCACCTTTTAAGACAAAGAAAACTCTCAAATGTAATTAAATACAAGGTATGTAATCTGTTTTGTTTAGGCAAGGTCAAATATCTTAAAAGCTTGTATAGCTTAATTAAAAAGATATATTTAAAATGTATTATCTGCCGGCTCTGTGGCCCCAGAGAGAGAAAAAAACGTGTTTGTTGTGTAATCAGATCATTAAGGAACATAATTGCTTCTGGAGTCTCGCAATAATTTCAACAAAATATCTTTTATGTGGCCTGAAGAAAATATATGAGACTTTAATTGAACAATTGCAACGACAGTGGGGTTTATTGTGAGTGCTTTTTTATTTATATTTGATGTGTAGATACTTTTAAAGAGCTTCATTTTATCGTGGAACAAATGGCAGTTAAGTGTTGAATCTCCTGTTAACCTTGAATAAATAGACGTTAAAGAAAACGTTCCGGATCAATGAGTTTGCGAGCGTCTTTAGAATGTAAATGCTGTTCCTGGACTTCAGCTCAGCATTCAACACCATTATCCCCCAGAATGCAAACTAGGCCCTGAGGGCCTCAAAATCCGCTTGTGCAACTTGCTGCTGGACTTCCTTAACAACACAACCCAGTCTGTCTGTGTGGGCAACAACACATCAAGAGTCATCTCTGTGAGCACCGGCTCCCCACAGGGCTGTGTCTTGAGCCCGCTGATGTTCACCCTGATGACCCACGACTGTAGTCCCAGGTATAATACCAACCAAATCCTGAAATATGCTGATGACACAGTCGTGGGCCTCATTCAGGACGACAATGAACTGGCCTACAGAGAGGAGGTGCAACATCTAGTGGACTGGTGTGAGGTGAACGACCTATTTCGTCGACAAAAATAAAGAGATCATCATCGACTTCAGAAGATCCTGACCCAGCCATGCACCACTCCTCATCAACGGCACAACGGTGAGAGTCGTCAGCAGCAACAAGTTCCTGGGGGTGCACATCACAGAGGAGAAGAAAGCCCAGCAGCGCCTGCACTTCCTGACACGGATGAGAAAGGTGTCTCTTCCCTCTCCCATCCTCTACACCTTCTACAGAGGGACCAACAAGAGCCTACTGACCAGCAGCATCTCCATCTGGTCGTGGAACTGCAAGGCCTCCGACTGGAAGTCTCTGCAGAGAGTGGTGAGGACCGCAGAGAAGATCATCGGGACCCCACTCCCCCCCATCCAGGACGTGGCAAAAACACACTGTCTGAACAGAGCCCACAGAATTCTGTCTGACTCCACCCACCCCCTCTATGGACTGTTCTCTCTCCTGGCATCTGGCAGAAGGTTCCGCAGTATCCGCTGCAGAACAGAAAGATTTAGTGACAGCTTCTTTCCTCAGGGCCATCAGACTGCTGAATGCAATATAACTTCGAGCAATGCACTATTTAAAACATTATTTAATTGTTCTATTTATATATATATTTATTTATATTTATTATTTTATATACATTCATTAAATGCAATATTTAAAACATTTATTTATTCTGTTTATATTATATTGCACTATTTATAACTTTATAGTTACTATTTATATTTATACAATCACCCTATGCTGTGTTTTTTAAACGGTTGCCAAGCAACACAATTTCGTTGGCAATTTTCGCTGCTGTGCTCGTCTGTGCAATGACAATAAAGAAAGTCTAAAGTCTAAGGTTTACCAGGACGACTGTGGATTTATGAAATGATAGGACTTGACTGGTCCAAGACGTTTATTTTCGACATTGCTGAAAGCACAAAGAGATGTTGATGCACAAAGGCGACATCAACATCCAATTGTGATGCAAATGTTTCCAGAGACGTGAAGTGCAGCAGAGTAATGCATACAGATGCTTCTCATCCTCCAGCAAAACAAACAAATCACTTTAAGTCGAAGGCACATCTAATTCGGTCATCGGAGCAGGACATGAACCCTGATATTGTTTGTTTTGTTTTTTTTGTCGGACGGCATGTTGTTATGATGAGATTGATTTTGTGACTCTATCTCGTTCAATCCAGGTGACCCTCCTCTCCTTTTCTGTGGAGTCCGAGTTCACTTTCTTAGATTACATCAAGGGAGGGTGAGTGGAAGTGGAGGTCTCTTGTCTCTCTTTCTTTTTCTTTTTCTTTCTCTTTTTTTCTCATTTTAGTCTCACCTGTGTCCCCGACATCACCTTTATCTGCTTTTTCTCATCAGTTCATTTCAGAGCATCATGAAAACATGATACTTTCAGGTTCACAAGTCAAACCTGGAAGTTCTACAAGAAGAATGAAACCTTCTTTAGTATAACAATTCAAAAAATGACCAAACACTGTTTCCTTCAACTGAGAAAAATCTCAAAACTTTGGAAAATGGCGTGACAACATGATCTGGAACTTATAATCCATGTGTTTGTGTCTTCTCGTTTAGACTATTGTAACAGTTTATTTTCTTGTCTAAACAGGAAGGAGCTGTCTCAACGAGTGTTAATACAAAACCCTGCAGCGAGAGTTCTGACCAGCTCTAGTAGAAGAACTCACATTTCCCTGATCCTTAAAACACGGCTGCCAATTTCTTTCAGGATCCATTTTAAAATTCTGGTTCTAACTTTCAGATCTATTCATGGTCAGGCTCCTCCTTACATCAGTGATCTGATCCAGCCTTACACCCCAGCACGGGCTCTGAGGTCTGTGGATCAGAATCTACTGATGGTTCCTGAACACGGTTCAGGACCAGAGGAGAGAAATCCTTCCAGACTGTTGCTCCTAAGCTTTGGAACGATCTTCCTCTCCCTCTGTGTTTGATGGATCTAGATAGGTGGATCGATAGATAGAACTTTATTGATCCCTCTGGAGGTCTCCTTCGGGAAATTGTTTTTCCAAATAGCACACAGCAACACAGACAATAGATTCATAAAAATAAAAATAAGAACAAGAACAAAGTTCCTATAAAAAGAAAGTAAAAGATTAAATAATCTAAGTCTAAAGATAAAGAACATAGATTAAAGACAAAGGATACAAAGAATAACATAGTCATAGTGGAGTCATACTTTCACTCCACTCCTGCCCCCAAACTCAGAATTTTACAAACTAATAGTATGAGGAATGAATGAGTCCCTGAGTCTATTAGTGTTGTATCTGGGGAGGAGCATTCCTGATCCATCTGCTTCTCTGCTCACTGATGACAGTGTTCAGAGGATGTTGACACTCCTCTTGGACGCATTCCCAACCCAGCACACCACAGCATAGAACAGGACACTGGCCACCACAGACTGGTAGAACATGCAGAGGAGTTTCCTGCAGATGTTAAATGATCGAAGCCTCCTCAGAAAGTACAGTCTACTCTGAACTTTCTTATACACATGGTCTGTGTTGCAGGACCAGTTTACTGTCCAGCCACCCACTGAGGTACTTATAGTTGTCAACTATCTCCACCTCGTCACCTCTGATGGACACTGCACGTGGCTGTGTCCTGGACCTCCCAAAGTCAGTGTTGTCAGCATACTTCTGGACGAGACTCCGCTCAGAGTTGTAGCAGAAGTCTGAAGTATAGATGGTGAAGAGGAGAGGGGCCAGTACTGTCCCCTGAGGTGCATCTGTACTGCTCACCACAGTGTCAGACGTGATGTCCTTCAGCCTGACATACTGTGGTCGATCAGTGAGATAGTCCGAAATCCAGGAGACCAGACCAGGGTCCACATGCATCCATGTAAGTTTGTCCTGGAGCAGAGCGGGCTGGATGGTGTTGAAGGCACTAGAAAAGTCTAATAAATCCTTCGAGAAACACCTAAAGACCTTTTTATTTGTGCAGGCTTTTTCTTAATTTTCTGGGGCTCCTGTGTTTGTCTTAGGTTGTCATGGCCTTTTAGAGTTTTTAGATTTGTAGGTATTTTTAAATGCGTATGGTTTTTGATTGTTCAAGCACTTTGTGACCCTGGTCTAGAAAGGCGCTTTACAAACAACCGTTACTTACTTACTTACTTACAAGATAAAATGATACGTTGGTATGAATACTACCTTTTTATGTCAGATGGTTCTTGATCTCCACCTCCTGGCGTTGACATGATTACATCTCGATGTGTAACCAAATAACAGGCTGAAGTTATTCAAACATAAACTTTGTGAGTCGAAACTCTCAAACGCGTTGATATGCTGATGATGACCTGCTGCAGGACTCCAGTCATGCATTGAAACGACGAGGTGTAATTAGAACTCAGGTGGGAGAGGTCCAGCTCCGGGAATATTCTCCGTCGTAACCCCGGCCTGAAAGGTTAATGTGAATTCATTTTATTATCGTTCCTCAGCCACGACATGGCCCTCCCTCACTCTTAATGAGCCGCCTCTGGGGAGCTCGTCTCACTCTTGTAAAATGTAGGAGGAGGTGTTTCGTCAGCAGGATAATTGGATTATGATTTGCTCAAAAGTGTCGCCGCAATTATTTGTTGCTTCGCTCGGTTTCCTCTGTAACTTCCGACACCGGAGCTAAAGGTGTGACACTTTCACTACGCATGTGTGCAAACGTTTTTTGTCCTATATGTGTGTGTGTGTGTGTGTGTGGCAGTGATTGGAGGATGTTGTTGATTTTCCTTCTGTTTGCTTCTCTCTTCTCTGCCTTCCAGGACACAGATCAATTTTACTGTGGCCATCGATTTCACAGCGTCTAATGGTGAGTGATAGTAACAGGGAAGAGATTGTTTGGGAGGAGAGGAGAAGCATTGTTTCTTCATTGCAGGCTGTCGACCGACACAATCAATCACACACATACTTGAGTGATAGTTTGTGTTCAGGTCAAGTCGCTCTGCTCTCGGTGACACGCATGGCAGATGTTGAATATTGCCACATGTTACAATAATAGACTCCGTCAGAGTTTGATGATGAATGAGCCCGACTGATGATGTCACTTTGAGTCTCCGGAAGCATCCATCACTCTCTAAATGTCCAAGAACAATTGCATGTCACGTTGGAATAACAGTGATGGATAAGAAGGTTAAAACTAGGAAGGCTGGATGCAGTGAGGAGAGAGTCTGACACTTAAGTCCAATATCACTTGTTTAAATGTGTTTTTAGTAGAGGAAACTCCCAATAATAACTACTGAAATTCTGTCTTCTTCTGTCAAGGAAATCATAATGATCTCTCGCGTGTTGACGTTGTTGGTTCACAGGGAATCCTTCTCAGTCTACATCGCTGCACTACATGAACCCATACCAGCTGAACGCCTATGCCATGGCTCTGAAGGCAGTGGGGGAGATCATTCAAGACTACGACAGCGACAAGATGTTCCCAGCCTTGGGTTTTGGAGCCAAGCTGCCACCAGACGGACGAGTGTCCCACGAGTTTCCTCTGGTGAAGCCAGATCTTCTGTCCCATCTTTTCCAGATTCTTATAAAGCTATAATCTGTCAAAACCACTTTGGAAAAATGATGCTTTTGAGTTCATAAATATTCTTGCACTTGATACACAGCACAGTTGCTCTAAAACTCTGGTACTTTGTTAAAGTATCATAATATTTGTGGTCAGCAAGACATGTTGATATTGTTTCCTGAGTTTGGTGCTCATGAAAATGTCTTTACAAAGAGTACAACATCGTTTATGTCGATCTTTAAGTGATCTCCATCAATAACCCAGCATAAAGTGTTTTTAGAATGTAGCAGGGTTAGCACAATGTTCTCGCTTCACCGTAAGTACACAAGTCCAACCAGATGAATGACTTTAGAAGAAAATGACGTCATTCTTATAACAGTAAAGGCAATTATTCACCTCTAGTTGTTCACCATTATGGTGAATATTTTCTTGTTTTTCTTACATTTCCTGCAACACTGACTACATCAGCAGCCCATGCAGTTGCTGTGAGCAGACACACTTGTATAATAATATTCAACTGTCATGTCTAAAGCAGTGGCTGCTGGCCCATAGGGGGCGCTGGGGCGCCACCCTCCCACTGATTTGGCTGTACTTAATGGGACTTTGGGGGCGCTACAGAAAGCGAACATCATTATTTTAAGAATTAATAGTAAACATTCACGATCAGTTTTTTTCAATATACATTTTGAATTTTTTTTTCTTTACAGTATATTTGTGTGCATTTGTGATAATTTGGTAGAAAGTATCTTTATTGTTCTGGCGCAGACGACAGGTTGCTTTTTAGTTTTTTAATAATTTAGTTTATTCCGTATGATGTATAGAAAAGTATAATTAGAATATGCTTTCATCTGGAATAAAACAAGGAGCATCATAAACATAATTATCCATCATTAACTTAAAGTGATTAGATTAAAGGCACTTTACAAATAACCTTTACTTACTTACTATTAATGTGTTCATTTTTACATGTAATATATAGGATAGTGGGGAAAATGTACCCGAAAAAAGCCCCACCTAAAATATTTTTCACCAGCCGCCACTGGTCTAAAGTATGAATTTGTTCTAGTAATATTGACGATCCTAAAAACAATCCTTTGATTGACTGCTGGTTCCCTTCAGAATGGAAACTTGGAGAATCCGTACTGCAACGGCATCGAGGGAATCTTGGAGGCGTACCACCAGAGTCTGAAGACAGTCCAGCTCTACGGACCCACCAACTTTGCTCCTGTGGTGAATCATGTTGCCAGGTGAGATTCATTTGAAAACAACTACTGAGAGATACATTCTTCTCAGTCTTCTGTCTTTTTTGAGCCGGTCCCAAGCCCCGATAAATGCAGAGGATTGTGTAACTACCCGCGTAACTACGACCACCATTGGGGCAACAATTGAAATTGGGCTACTGTTGGTCTAAGTCGAAGGAGGTAAGGAGGAAGGCAGGTTCAAAAACAGATAGAAAAGAGGGAAGGCAAGAGTCTGGGACTGAGAGTAGGGACTTTGAATATTGGGACGATGACGGGAAAAGCTAGAGAGTTGGTTGACATGCTGCAGAAAAGGAAGGTTGATATACTGTGTGTCCAGACCAGGTGGAAAGGTAGCAAAAAAAGAAGCTTAGGTGCAGGTTTTAAGTTGTACTACTTTGGTAGTGATAGGAAGAGAAATGGAGAAGGGGCTATCCTAAAAGAGGAGTTTGTTAGGAATGTCCTCGAAGACTGTCAGGTGGACTGATTAGTCTGAAGCTTGAAAATGAAGGTGTGATGTTAAATGTTTTTAGTGGCTATGCCCCACCGGTGGGATGTGAATTAGAGGAGAAGAACATTCTGGAGTGAGTAAGACTAAGTAATGCAGAGTATGGCTTCAACACAAGCTATATCTTAGTCATGAAGTCCTGTACCCCTCTCTTGACTGGGTCACCTGTCCTGGTTTTAATGTGTCATGCTATTTTTGTGTAAGAAAATAAAAGTGATAGTGAAAAACTTCAAACTTCAGTCGGTTTCATTGTGCTTCACAAGAACGAGTCCATTTCAGAGTTCGCGAGTCAACCTAGTTGATTATTGATGGAACCAAATCTATGCAAACACAGTATTTTGTCGTCAATGTAAAAAGGGAACGTAGCTTGGCGTGAAGAGTAGATTCCGCGTCACACTGGGATTTGAACCAATAGCACATTGATGAGGTCAGCAGCGCGGCATCAATAAGCAATGGAATCCCTTCATGGCAGAACCTAACATCAATGAGAAGACACTATGTGGGTCAGCTCCAACTTCAAGCACTCAGTGCCAAGTTGAGACAGTGGGTGCTCCAGTTCCCCCCCTTTTCCTCTACTGCGGTTATTAGAAATGTCACACACTTCTCGCCGAATCAAGCAGCAGGTTTGATATTAGCATGTGAAAGGATGAACTCTGAGCTGGATCTGTAGGACTCGCTGATTCCTCTTTCATAATAGATGGTTGCACACATTGTTTAGCGGTTATTCCTGACGATGGGATGGATCTGTGACATTTCATAAAGTCTGATGAGTTTGATTTTGACCACACAACGAGGAAGACAATTTGACCTGTTTTTCAGGTATGCTGCTGCAGTGCAGGATGGATCTCAGTACTTTGTGCTGCTCATCATCACTGACGGAGTCATTTCTGACATGGCGCAGACCAAAGAAGCCATTGTAAACGTAAGAACAAGAAACTGCTTTTTTAAAGTCCAAACAAACCCGAGTTAAAATTGTGATCGCCTTGTTAATGTCACGGAATTTAATGAAACACACGTTACAATGCAGGTTACCATTTTTATGACAAAGACAGACTGTTTTGATTTTCAAATGTCATAGTACATACTGATTTAATATCTTCAATATTTTTATATGTCTGTTTTTATTTCATGAATTGAGGTTAGTTGTTTTTTTTAAATTTACTTAAATGTACTTCACAGTTATCTGGAATATGTTGGGTTTAGATTTACAATTGGGTTTTGTGAAGTATATTGCAAATAGTTCAGCAAGTCAACTGTGACCCAAGGTCACCGTCAGATTGAGAACAGACAAATATTATAAAGTCCAAAAAGGTGTGTTTATGACAAACAGGTAAGATGTGTTTGTGAAAAAGTTGAGAAACATACAACGTTTGATTGTATTGTCTTACTCTATGTTGACACACATTAAAGTGTGTAGAAAACACTTTGTTTCTTCAGCTCCTCTTCTAACAGGTTTCTAAAGCAGGTGGACTTTGTTTCCACTCGCTCTTTCTCTCCTCCCTCTCTGCTCGACTGCCTCCCCAGGCACAGATCTCCCAGCAGACTGGATTTAAAGGGAATTTGCGACTGTTAGTCAAAACTTAAGAACAGCCACACCTTCCTTTTAAGATCTTGCCTGCTGCTCTGTCTCACTGCTTCTGCTGTCCACTGAAGATGACCACTGCTCCACGGACCTCACAGAGAGTTCATGTCCTCATTTGAAGATCATGTTGTTTTACTGTCAATGTTTATATGTTTATATGATGGATGGACGATCATCTATTGGATGGATGGATGGATGGATGGATGGATGGATGGATGGATGGATGGATGGATGGATGGATGGATGGATGGATGGATGGATGGATGGATGGATGGATGGATGGATGGATGGATGGGTGACGATAGAGTGGTTGGATAATACTGTAAATGGATTGATAGATTGAGGGTTGGATGATAAATGGATGGATTGACAGATAGATAATAAATAATGGATGGATGGACGATTAATTGATTGTTTGATGCATGGATGGATGGATAGTAAATTGATGAATGGATGAACGCAAGGATGGATAAAAGGATGGGCGCATAGATAGATAGATGAATGGATGCAAAGATAGACGATAATTTGATGGATTGATGGATGATAAATGAATGGATGGACGCAATTGATGAGAGGATGCAAGGATGGATATATGGATGGATGATAATTAGATGGATGATAATTGGATGGAAGATGAATTGATTGATTGATGGATGCATGGATGGATGGATAATAAATTGATGAATGGATGAACGCAAGGATAGATGGATGGATAAAAGGATTAGCGCATAGATGGATAGATGAATGGATGGAAGGATAGATGATAATTGGATGGATGGATGATAAATTAATGGATTCAAGCATGGATGGATGGATGCTAGGATGGATGGATGCAAGGATAGATAGATGAAGGAATTCAAGGATGGATGGATAGATGGATGAATGAATGGATTTAAGGATGGATAGATGGAGGAATGGATGGATGGATGCATGATAGATAGATGAATGGCCTTAAGGATAGATGACAATTGGATGTATGATAAATTAATGGATGGAAGGATGCAAGTATAGATAGATAGATAGACGGACGGACGGACGGACGATAATAAATAAATTAGTGATGCATGAATTGATGGATGATAAATTGATGGATGGATTGATGCAAGCATGGATGGATGGATGGATGGATACTAGGATGGGCGCATGGATGGATGGATGCAAGGATGGATAGTTAAAGGAATCCATGGATGGATGGATGGATAGATCCGTCTCTGAAATAAAAGTGTTATCTCTCTACTTTGTCTTGAGAAATGTTTCAACTGTGCTCACCATCTTCTCTATGATACGGCACAACTTCCTGCTAACAAACCCTCTGACATCACTCCAACTACTCACCTTCATCTCTCTTGCTGCTGTCATCACTTTCGGTGAACGACACAATCCTTCGCAGCCTTTGATTTCTTCCCTCTCTCATCTTGTTCTTGTGAACTGCCACTCATGTGCGTTTCATCTCCTCGTCTGCGGCGCGACGCCGCGGCAGCATCTCTCGCCGCGGCGTTCATTAACCACACAGGCCTAATAGAGTCTCGACTGCCGCTGACCTACATTCAGACCAACGTGTTCAGGTGCAAAACCTACTTTACTGTGAGCAGCAACATTTGAGTGTTCCACATACTCACAGGTGAACAAGATCATTAACACCATGAGAGCAGAAAAGGAAGATGCTGGAGTGAGCTGGATCAGCACAAGTGGGTCGTAGTAGGAGAAGGTGGTGGGAAGATCTTTCTGGAACACATCCTAGCTGTTAACGGGCTTCCTGATTGGCTGCAGGACATCGTTGAGATTATGTTTTACTGATGCACATCATTTCAGGGGTTCGTTATAGTGATAAAGACAGGTCGTGTAACTAAAAAACAAATTAAGTCAAAGTTTCCTGTTTCATTTTTCATCATTTTTAAGATATTGGTTCTGGTTCTTTATTGTTATCTCTGAAGATCAAAAGAAAATTAACATTTATTTAAGTAAGTAAGTAATTTTTATTTATATAGCGCTTTTCCAGACCAGGGTCACAAAGCGCTTAAACAATCAAAACAATATTCAATAAAGTATATATTTTAAAGATCAAGATAAAACTGATAACACAACAGGAGTTCCAGAAAATCAAGGAAAAGCCTGAACAAATAAAAACGTCTTAAGATGTTACTTGAAGGAGACTCCATCAAGCCCAAAGCTTAGGAGCAACAGTCTGGAAGGATTTCTCTCCTCTGGTCCTGAACCGTGTTCAGGAACCATCAGTAGATTCTGATCCACAGACCTCAGAGCCCGAGCTGGGGTGTAAGGCTGGATCAGATCAGTGTGACAGATTCAATGCTTTATTTCTGTTTATTTTGTTTATTTTTACCACTACATAGTCATTGTTGTATAACTAAATAACTGGATAAACATGTTTGAAAATAAATAAAAAATACATTGTATTGTTTGTTTTTGTTTATTGTTTTATGTCAATTTTCACGGATCATTTGTGGATTGGTTGCACTGAAAATGAGGGTTAAATTCCCTTTAACCATTTGGAACCGTTTAGAGACACGACACATCATCAACATCCTCATGGTCACAGTGTCACACCCATGTCAGTAAAACCCTAATCATAATTGGAATAAATCAACATACAAGGACATCTTTATTTTTATTTTACTTCAAAAGAGACCGTCGGAATAAAGCCACAGTTGAAACATTGTACCTATTAGAAAGATATTAACCCAAATCTCCAGAGAAAATCATTTAAATAAAATATACACACCCACGCCTGGGTCTGTGGATATAGACAAAATTAATGTTTGTCCAGGATAAACAACTTATTATTGCCTGCTTAGGAAGAAAATTCAAAGATGTGTTTTTAACGATGAAAGTCATGACGCTGTTGTGTTACATTTAGGCTGATGCTTCAGTAGCTGTCTGGGGCATTTAACAAAGGAACAGTGTCAGATAAGAGCAGCTTCAGCACAGAGAAAATTAGATTTAAGGTCATTTATTCAGGTTCCATGCAGCACACCTAGCTTAGGACAAAGTGTGGCTGTACAGACGCCTGTGTTACGAGCTCTACAGGTCCACACGGATCAGCTTCTTACAGTGGTGTGTGTGATTTTATTAAATTTTCTTTTCTTTTCATGTCTCCTCAGGGTGCCAAACTTCCAATGTCCATCATCATCGTAGGAGTGGGTCAAGCCGAGTTTGACGGTATGTCTTTGATTTATGCTGTACTTGAAAAAGTGTATACTTTGAGATTCAAAGGTGATTCTTAAAGGGCAACTTATGTGAAAACACACACAACTCTCCCCACCAGTAAGTGAGGAGAGTTGTGTGTGTTTTGAAGTTATTTATAAATTTCTCCCCCGTCTGAAATCTCGGCGAACAATAGGTTACGAGAGCGGGGTCCATTATGACGTAATATTGGCTCCACTCCTCCTCCAGCCACCTGTAATCACGGCCCACTTTGTTTATACAATGAGTGCCTTGTAGGTTGAGACTTCTGACTTCTCCAATCACAGCAGGGTAGGTGTGGTTATAGTAAACAGGATTTAATCTCCAGAAAAACAGAGTTTCAGGGGGCGGGGCTTAAGATCATTTTCTAATGTAAATATTTTAATGAAAAGAGAGTTTTGTAGAAACAGACAAATACTGATGATACAAGGAAAGAGGTTTAAGATCTATTTAAGAAACTTAAATCAACACATTAGTCGCCCTTTAAGTCAAACTATGTTGAATCTTGTAAAGTCAGTACATCCTTAAACTGACTAAAAGTGTGTCCCTTTAGTTTTTGTTTTCTTTCCTGGTTTGTCTTGTTTTGCTTTTCAACTTCATCTTTAAATGCTGAATTCAATTCTTCTTTCTCTTTATATTAAAAAATAAAGTTTGTAAAGAAACACATTTGTGTCATATGTACATGTTTTACTGATATTTATATGAAATGTCTCCATATTTGTCGAATGAAATCCCTAAATAAAACAAGTTTAACATCAAAGAATACACAATTAAACAACATTTTATTGTATATTTATGAGTCTCACTGTATAATGTTTGTGATTTTTCCAGCCATGGTGGAGCTGGACGGCGACGACATCAGGATCTCGTCTCGAGGGAAACTGGCCGAGAGAGACATCGTTCAGGTAGCGGAAGCCGACGGCACAGAACTATCGATCGCAGGATGTTGAGCAGGCACAGATAAAAATACTCTCGCCCCTTATTACAAATATGCAGAATCATTTCAAGTCCATATCTTGTCTTTGGAATAAGAGCCGGTGGTGAAATACCATCTGCTGGTTTCTGTGAATCATGAGTCAGAGAATGTTGGAGCATTTTTGATCTGGAATAGAAGTCTCAAAAGATGCTGTTTACTTTTATGCTCGTAAGACAAACTTTTATTCCATTTGTTTGATTTTTTCTCCGCAGTTTGTTCCGTTCCGAGATTACATGGACCGGACTGGCAACCACGTGTTGAGCATGGCTCGCCTGGCCAAGGACGTGCTCGCAGAAATCCCGGACCAGTTCATTTCTTACATGAAGAGCCGAGGAATCAAACCCAACCCGGCGCCGCCGCCCTACACGCCCCCGGGACACACACACCACCACACTCAGATCTGATGCTCCTTGTTTTTTCCCCTCCGGACTTGCAGCATGCGCTCCTCTCTGAACCTCCTGTTTTCTTGGAGCAACCTGGAGAAATTGGCCTGAGGAAGCGACCGCTGGAGCTTCTCTTCTTTTTTTTTTGTACCGTCAAATATAATATGTTGTCTCTCAAACAGAGGCTACAGATCTCCCACAATAGCTGTTAAAGGCCTTTTCATGAAACAGGCGTCGACTGTTCCCCGTCTAGCAACAGGACAACAGGCTGGTTCCCCCAGGGCATGTCGTGGTCCGACTCACTCGTCAGTCTGATACTTCTAGCCCTTCTAGAGTCTGTTTTTTCTAATATCGGAGGTGTCCACTGAACACCTGCCTGTTGTTTACAACTTCTTTGATTCAGGTGTTTCATACTCCTCGATGCTGAGAGCATGCAAGTCCAGTCCCGTGTTGTCTTACGCTCACGACTTCTTTCGTTTCTCGAGAAAAAAGCATGAACATGTCGCAGTTGTTTACAGAGTGAGCGCTTCATCCACCAGAACAAAAGCACAAGACGGAAGGTTATTTCCACGTTCACATCGTCTATTTCTGTATACAACAGGCATCGTTTATAGTATTATTATTATTTAAGATTTTTATTACTATAATTGTTATCTCACATCAGCTGTCCATTTAGCTATCATGACACAACCACACACATAACAATTTGATTTCAATATTTTGCTCTTGCTCTTGTTTAAGAAAACATTCGACTGTCTCAAGGAGCTTGTAGTGTGAGAAGTGATTTATGAGCCTTTATAATTATATTGTGTGAGTGCTTCACTGTCCTTGCAGAGTTCCTCTCATTTGTTTTCAGAGATGAGATGTGAAGACACACAATAATTTGAAGTCAATGTCGAAGGAAATTAATTTTAGGTTTATTTTTATATTCTATTGAGACCAGAATAATATTTATTTTCTTTTAGAAATCCCTTCTTACTTCTTGATAGATACGTGAATGAATGGATGAATGATAGATGAATGAATTGATGAATGATAGATTAATGGATGGATGGATGATAGAACGAATAGATGGATAAATGATGGATTAATGGATGGATGGATGATAGAGAGAATAGATGGATGAATGAGTGATGAATGGATGGATGGGTGATAGACTAATGGATGGATGGATGGATGGATGGATGGATGGATGGATGGATGGATGGATGGATGGATGGATGGATGGATGGATGGATGGATGGATGGATGGATGGATGGATGGATGGATGGATGGATGGATGGATGGATGGATGGATGGATGGATGTTAGATAGATAGATGAATGGCTGTAGGGATAGATGACAATTGGATGGATGATACATTAATGGATGCAAGTATAGATAGATAGATAGATAGATAGATAGATAGACAGACAGACAGACAGATGGGTAGATAGATAGATAGATCATAATTGGAATGATAAATTGATGGATGGATGGATGCAAGGATGGATGCAAACATGGATGGATGGATGGATGATAGAGAGAATGGATGAGTGATGGATGGATGGATGGATGGACGGACGGACGGACGGACGGATGATGGATAGAATGGATAAATGGATAATTTTTTTCGGACTTAATAAGTGAAACACAAATATAAATTCATTCATAAATCTTTTAAAACTTGAATCAAGAAAGAAAGATATTTATTTTCTTTCGTTCATATCCTTAAAGTTGACTGACAGTAATTTGAGGAACGACTGCTGTCGCCTGAGACGACGTCACGTCGACCAACACAAGACTGCAACTGCTCGTGCAATCAATCCCTTCGTAGTCGAGTTTCACGTGTTTGTGTTGTTGTGAGACGCGCTATTGACACAATGACCGGGTGAACACACTCTTTTCTGTGTTACCCATAAAACCACCAACCGTATCCATCGATCAAACATCGCCGTGTGGCGTCGCAGCACGTCGCGAAAAAACGTCTCGACAAATCTAAAGTTGATGACAACATCTGTCTGCGTTTGCCGCGCCTCCATCTGTCCCTTCGTTCTGACGTTAATCTCACGCCTCCACAGGGCATTGCTGACATTTTGGGTTTTTCTCGGTGGACGACCGTGTTTTCACATCCTCCAGATACAGACACATGCATGAGTGAAGAACAACGACACCACCTCCATGATCTCTGACACACACTCACCTGTCTGAGTCTCCTCCAGTTGTCGAGTGTTTCCAAACCGCTCAGAGAATTCTACACATGTGGTCAACACTAGCTTTTCATTCTATTGACTTGTTTCTACTCAAAACCGGAAAACCATTTTTAACCAAACTTCTCGTGTCGCCGTTGCCTGGAAACACATATTACATGTTTACAACTATAATGACCATATATACTCTATAATTATTATTAGTATAACTAAGGTAAGGTAAGGTAAGGTAAGGTAAGGTAAGGTAATATTGTTTTTTTTCCAATAGCCACAGCAAATACAGCAATTTTTCATAAAAAATAAATCAAAATAAAATAAGAACAAGAACAAAGAGAAATAAAGAGAAAGAACAAGATGATACAATCTAAGTCTAAAGATAAAGAACATAGATCAAAGAAAAATAAAAAAAGACAAAGGATACAAAGACTAACATAGAACAGAACATCATGATACTTTCACTCCACTCCTGCCCCCGAACTCAGAATTGTACAATTTAATAGCACGAGGAATGAATGAGTACCTGAGTCTATTTGTTTTGCACCTGGGAAGGAGCATTCGTGCTCCATCTGCTTCTCTGCTCACTGATGACAGTGTTGAGAGGATGATGTCATCATCCATGATGGACAGTAGTTTGTCCAGAGATCTCCTCTCAGCAACTGTCACCAGTGAGTCCAGCTTCAACCACAGAACCAGCCCTTCTGATCAACCTGTCCAACCTGTTGACACTACTTTTGACACATTCCCACCCCAACACACCACAGCATAGAACTGGACACTGGCCACCACAGACTGGTAGAACATGCAGAGGAGCTTCTTGCAGATGTTAAATGATCGAAGCCTCCTCAGAAGGTACAGTCTACTCTGAACTTTCTTATACACATGGTCTGTGTTGCAGGACCAGTTTACTGTCCAGCCTCACACTGAGGTACTTATTGTTATCAACTATCTCCACCTCGTCGCCTCTGATGGACATTAATTATTGACGAGATTATAACATGTTTTTGTGACTTATATTATAGTTATTAATCATTATATTTACTTATTCGTTGTTATTAATATATTTTTCAAGTTATGTCTTTTACATCTTTCTGTCTGTCTGACCTGAGACATTGTTCTTTAAAGTCGTACTAAGGCATATTTGCATTACAAGAAACACACACATAACGGTCTCACTACAACATCATTTCAAACATAATTTCAGTTTAAGCCATCATGGATCTTCTGATGGAGTGGATCTGGAGTCACGTAGCAAACATCCTAGTGAAACCCGCTCGTGGATCCATGCGCGAATGTAAACAATAATATAAACTAGCACCTGAAGCTGATTGTAAATGGTGGATTTATTTTTCGGGGGAAATCTTACTGTTTTTTGCAGATTTATTTTTGGAGTCAATATGAGAAGCCATCGTTCCTGACAGTGACAGTGAACACTCCCTCGTGGTTGATGTGGTGACGGGTCGAATGCATGTTGTTGTTTTTTTGTTTTTTTTCCGGGGAGAGTTTCTTCGCCCGACCGTACACGAGGAGCGAACACGTGCATGTCTGCGACAAACATGGACTTCCTGTTTGCCGTCATAATCCGGTGCCTGGTTCTTGAGATGTCTGTTCCTGCGGTGGTTTAGTCGACTGTGGCGCAGTAGCATGTTACAGTTAGCGCTCCTCTTTTGCGCGTATTCCACTCTTTCTTTGACTCGCATGACTTTCCTTTTCCACAGGGTTTTAACTGTACGTGAGTGTCATGGTGTAGGTTGTGAAATGCTTTGTATTGGATTGCCTTACAGTAAATAAAATATGCTACTTTTATAAAAGTCGTACTTTTCACTTTTTTTTTCATTCACTACATCCATGATGCTCGCTGGTTTGTTCGTCTCTTCTTTGTCACTAATTAAGTCTGAACATAATTATCCATCCATCCATCCGTCCGTCCGTCCGTCCATCCGTCCATCCATCCATCCATCCATCCATCCATCCATCCATCCATCCATCCATCCATCCATCCATCCATCCATCCATCCATCCATCCATCCATCCATCCATCCATCCATCCATCCATTCATCCATTCTATCCATCATCAATCCATCCATCCCTCCATCCATCCATCCATCCATCCATCCATCCATCCATCCATCCATCCATCCATCCATCCATCCATCCATCCATCCATCCATCCATCCATCCATCCATCCATCCATCCATCCATCCAGCCATCCATCCATCCATCCATCCATCCATCCATCCATCTATCCACCCACCCTTCATTCATCCATTCTCTCTATCATCAATCCATCAATCCATCCATCCATCCATCCATCCATCCACCCACCCTTCATTCATCCATTCTCTCTATCATCAATCCATCCATCCATCCATCCATCCATCCATCCATCCATCCATCCATCCATCCATCCATCCATCCATCCATCCATCCATCCATCCATCCATCCATCCATCCATCCACCCACCCATCATTCATCCATTCTCTCTATCATCCATCCATCCATCCATCCATCCATCCATCCATCCATCCATCCATCCATCCATCCATCCATCCATCCATCCATCCATCCATCCATCCATCCATCCATCCATCTCCATCCATCCATCCATCCATCCATCCATCCATCCATCCATCCATCCATCCATCTTTTCAAACTATTTCAACTCTAGCATCTGAGCAACACGTACGATTTCTACTTGTGTACTAATCTAGAACATTTTAATTTCCTGAGCTGGATTAAATAAACTTCATCTGACCTCTGACTGAATTTTTCTTTCCGCCAAACCTTTGAAAGTAACAACTTTTCTTCCGGGAATATTTTATAAATTCAAGTGCAATTGAAAATATTTTGGTGAAAAAGCAGGAGGTGAGGAATACCAGGTTGTTTTGTGTAAAAGTTTTTCCACTTTTGACAGTTTGTTCTCTCGGCTGTCAGTGTCTGGGGCGACAGCTGCCACGAAACTAAAATAACAACGACGAGTAAAAATTTCAGGAGATTCTATAAAAGTTAGTTTAATTTGTGTCTGTTGACCTGTGCATGACTTTGTATAGATACACAAAAAGGATGTTTCACTCTCACTTCAGTTAAGAGCTGTTCATACCCCAGTGATAATTGTTCTAGTGAAGATGGCTGACCTGTGGAACAGCTCGAGTATCTTCTGTGTTTGTGCTTCACGACCAGCAGTGAGGTGGTGTCGTGTGGCGAGCTCACGCTGATCAATCCCGTCCTGCATCCGTTTTTTTTCAGCACAGATGGAGCTGCACGACCGGGCGCTCTCGTATTCATCTCATCTGTTGTAACTCGTCTACCTCGCCTCGGAAACCCATGCTGCTTCTCCCAGAGGCACAGCATGATTTCAATTACCTCCGTGTGGAACGAAGGATTTTGACACTTTTCCCTCCTCCATTGTCACAAACCTTCACTTCATTATTCGAATATTCTTTTAATTCGTCCTCGACCTCAACTTTTTACAGCGAGATAGAATAAATGAGAACAATACTTCTTTGTCCTTTCAAGCAAGTTCTGACATTGGCTCTTTTATTGAGCTTTTTTCTAACAACGTTTTCAAATGGTAAGAATAAGGAAACAGCTGAGTGACTTAATATGGGTAGTGAAGATATAATATATGAGGCTGAAATGCTGCTTCTCTTATGTTCCTTTCCTGGATCAAATAAGGCAATACATATTAGAAGATAAAACTAAATCTAAACCAGCATTCATTGCAATTCATAATTGTGGATCCACTGAAAACAGAGGCCAAGACACTGTCAGATCAGTAAAATAAAATATATAATAATGTAACTCAATCAAATGATTTCAGCAATTCACATTTGCTTGGCTGTGGAGGTACGACAAGATGATTTACGACCACCTCTGTTCATTTCCCTTGAACTCAACGTTCTGGCACTTTACAGCCTTGTGAGCAGAGCCAAGCTGTTGTTAAACTCTACTGACATCCAGAGGCCAATACTAGTACTACATTTGGACAATTTATTCCCACAATTTAAATATAGAGGTACCGAGTTGAAAATAATCCAAGGTTTCTTTACAAGCTGATGAAACGAAATGTTGAATCTTAAAAAAAAATGGAACCATTATTATTTAAACGTTTAATTTTATTATTTTGGTCGAAACCATTTATTATCTTTTAAACAGAACACATCTGTATTCCAGGATAAAACACAAGTGTCATTATGGTATTTTATTGCAATGAAAGGCAATATTTAATCGAGAAAAGCAGCAAATATATACCAGATTTAACCTGTGAGGGAAAACTCGGGGATTCAAACCCTTACTGCCACCGTTGCTAGAGACGTTGTTTTCTGTTGCTATGGTTACGGACCTCCAGCCTCTCTCTCTCTCCAACACCGTCTGGTGAGAGTTTATTCTTCCTTAATGACTTTCTTGAACCTATTTCTTTGCCTTTGCTGTTAGTTTTTTATATGGAAACTTGCATTAACTTCATTGGTGAAGTTTTTTTGTTGCTAAAACGTCAGATCTATTCAAGTGACCTCTGAACTCTTTTTTTTTCTCCATTTCTTGTTTTTCTGTCAACTTTTAAATTTAATACAGACTTGAATATTCTTTGATTAAATCCGTGTAATGCTTTAAATCTGATCTCAAAGTGTGAAAGTAATTCTAATTTGTTATATACCAAAATCCCTCTGACGTAATTTAAAGTTTTCTACCCTTCTATTGTTTTCCTTTTTTGTATTCCTATTAGTAATAACTTGTCTCGTAAGTAACGCATAATTCAAACACTTTATACATAGATTTGAATCCTCAAGTGTTGAATATATAAATGATCAAGTGTTTGTTCCATTATTCTGTCGTTTACGTTTTGTCGCTCTAGTAGGAGAACTCACATTTCACCAAATAAATAGATGGAGGTATGTGCTTTGTTCGAGAAATTAAGACGATCATTTTATTTATCTAAATTTGGAACATATTTGTCTAATATCAAGTTAATTTCATGCAACGTTAAAAAGTGATTCATATAATATTATCATAATGTATCAATCTTAATCTATAAAGCAAAAGAACTGACCTCAACACTTAATGTGTTACGTCTTCAGGATCTTTGAAGATTTAAAAGAAGCAAGATGGACAAACACGGTAAGTCAACAAATCCTCTTTTTATCAAGTATTTTTGTATTAATCGTTTCTCTTTCATCAACAGAGTCTGACTTGTCAAGAATGCAGAGGCAGTTCCGGGTGATGGAGCGAGAGCAGCAGGCCTACAGCTCTCAGGCCAGAGAGAAGATCCGCAGACAAAAGTAAACACAACGGAGACACAAACGCACACATGATGATCGTTCATGCATCTCATGTCTGTTCCTTAACTGAAGGCAGGAGATAGAAATGCTGCAGCGAGAACAGAGGGAGTTAAACGATAACCTGGGGGCCTGCAAGATCGTCCCCCCTCAACAGAAGGACAAGAAAACCACTGAGAGTCTTCAGCAGATACTGGAGACGTTGGAGAAGGAGAAGCTGTGTCAGCAAGAATTAAAGAAAGAGGTAACTGCTGAATGTTTATTTCATGAAACAACACATGATTTATTTTGAAATAATAAAAGAAGTTTTTATATCTTTCTAAATAATCATATTCCAGCCATTAACTGGCACTTCTGTAGATACATTGTGTACCTCAAAGTAAGTGAGTTTTATTTGGCAGGAAAGCAACCCTTAACAGCTCTGCAAATTAAACATTTTGACAGTTTTCAAATTACTTTTTTTTAAATTACCATTTGCACCGGTGTAATGCAAAATCTATCCCCCTGTTTTTTCCTTTAGTCAACATTTGTTTTATATAGACAGGAAACAACTAGACTTTAATATTCAATAGCACTGTGTCGATATTAAAAACTAATTTCCTTTTTTCATTTAACTTACCTTTGAGATAACATTTTATTTTAATTCAAAGTTATTCTACGATTTATGATTCAATAGTGTGTTTAAAAAGGCAATCATTCAATGTTTTAAATTAGAATTAACACTCAAATATTCACATCGTTTATTAGTTCGTGTGATGCAATCAAACCTCTGGCCACTAGTTGGCGACATTGTTCATTTTCTCCGTGCCAAAGTAACAACATAACTGGTGAAATGACTGAAAGAGAAAACATACACCAGAGTCCAGCAGCTTTTAAAGCTGAAGTTTGGCTTTAAATCAAACTTCAGCTTTAAAAAATAAAATAAAATACTGGATATTGCATGTTGCTCCATGTTTTTTAAGAACATTAATGCACTTCATTGTTAATATAAGTTTCCATTTTTTGTTTATATTTTGAGACGTTGTTTTCTACAAGCACTTTCACATTTAGAGAAACAATATATAGTTGTTTCTACAATATCGCAATATATCGCAATATATCGTATCGTCACACATCGTGATATGTATGCACCTATTCTGTTGAAATGACATCTAGTGTATATATAATAAGGTATTGTTAAGCAACATATTTTAGTTGATTCAAATCGTAAAACATTGTTTTTAAGTTATTGTTGGAAACAAATAGTTGTGAATAAAACATGTATTCATAATTCAAAATTGTTATGAAGAACAGAGCAGCATCACATCATCCATCCAAGAATATTAAAGGATGAAAAAAAAAGGTCCAACGTGTGAACAATTAATTACTGGCCCATTAATATTCATGAAACATAGTCACATTGTTTTTTCTCTGAAAGTGAGGGATGTTAAAAGATGGATGTGCTGCTGGCGAGAACCATCACATGCTGGTGTCGCTCATGTCTGTGCAAAGGTCTCAGATATGGAGAGGAAGCTGGCGGAGCAGAGGAGAGGGAAGGTCAGCACCACGGAGGAGCAGAGGAACGAGGTGCACCGGACCCAGAAGGCGGTGCTCACCGCAGAGAATAAGCTGGACAGAGTGAGTAATGAAGATGACTTCCACAGAGACATGTTCTCCGAGTAGATTCCTGGATGCAGCTGATCTTTCAGGCCTTGACCAAGTTGCACGAGCAGCAGAACAAAAGCAGAAATACGAAAGATGGACTTCAGAGTCTCCTGATGGAACGAGAGCATTTTCAACACCTACGCAACAAGCTGGACAAGGTGAGAGTCGACGGGTTTCTTCAGTGACGGAACAAAAAGGAAATGATGCTGACATGTTGCAGGAGTTACAGGACGCGAGGGTGAAGATCCGAGAGTTGATCAAAGTGTCCACGGCTGCGTATGATGCCAGGTGAGATTCGAGCGGCTTCCTGTGTGTGAGTCACGTGGATTCAAATCACCCGGTTCTTCAGGTTGGAGGCTCAGGCCAGGATGAACATGATGAGAGAGAAAGCGGAGAAAGACCTGGAGCAGTACAACGCGGAGATGAAGCAGCTGCAGGTCATCGAACACGAATTCAACCTGAAGGAATTCAAGACGACCAAGTGCAGAGAGATGAGCAGCCAGGAGACGACGCACGGACACAGTGAGGCTTCGTTTTGGTCAAGACATGAAGGAACTTTGAGGAACAGTGTCTGACTCGACAGTTCTCTCTGTGTTTGATGTTCAACATTGTTGTGATGTTCAAATAGCAATTCTGTGGTGTCGCAGTGTCGGACCCGGAGGAGCAGAGGGAAGTGGACCGGAACCAAGAAACGCTGGAGAGTTTGGAGGAAACTTTCTCCAGGATTCTGGTGCTGACCAAAGCAGACAACCTGGACATCGTGGCGACCCGATTCATTCAGGGTAGGTCATCATCGGACGTCACCGATACTTTCCGACAAAAAGCTAGCGGTCGTGAGAACCTGCAGCCTTTAAGTAACTAAGTAATGGTTATTTGTAAAGTGACTTTCTAGACCAGGGTCACAAAGCATTTTAACAATCAAAAGCTAAATACAGAGCCCGAGCTGGGGTGTAAGGCTGGATCAGATCACTGATGTAAGGAGGAGTCTGACCATGAATAGATCTGAAAGTAAGAACCAGAATTTTAATGTTGATCCTGAAAGAAACTGGCAGCCAGTGAAGAGTTTTAAGGATCGGAGAAATGTGAGTTCTTCTACTAGAGCGGGTCAGAATTCTTGCTGCAGAGTTTTGTATCAACTGCAGGCGAGACAGATCCTTCTTGTTTGACACAAAAATAAACTTTAGTGAACGATCGCATGGTAACGCTAAATTCTCGTAACAAAATGGGTTTATTCTCAGAAATCAGACAAGGACGTAAAATAAAGACAGAACATGAGTTTATTGGATAGCATTTGAGAGGTGTTTTTTCTTGGTCACTACAAGTTATTAAGTGTCAGATATGACAATAAAATACTTTTCCTCCTAACATCTACAGTGGAGGATCGCAACTTTGCGCTCTTCAATTATGTCAACGAGCAGGCGACCGAGCTGGAGGCTGTGAAGGATCAGATAACGCAGGTGTGCTCAACGGCCGGGAAGTTCAAAGGTGAGCCGAGTCACTGGATCTTTGCTGGTTTGACTCATAGATTGAAGAGGAGATGGAGCAGTTCCAGGAGGAGCGTCTGCAGCAGAAGCAAAGGTTTGCTTCCTCGCTGACGGACATCGATCGAAGGCTCCGGGAGACAACACTGCAGACTGAGGACGACGCAGCCAAATCCAAAGACCTGGGTGAACTTCTCGACCGGATCATAGCAGGTGATGCTTTTTTTATATGGAGGTGACATTTGAGGGAGGGGTAGATGTTCCTCAAAACCATGTGAGCAAGATGCATATTGAATTAAAGCACTTCAACACTTCCGCTTCCGGTGAGCCTTTGATTTCTCCGATCCTTAAAACTCTTCACTGGCTTCCAGTTTCTTTCAGGATCAACTTTAAAATTCTGGTTCTTACTTTCAGATCTATTCATTGTCAGGCTCCTCCTTACATCACTGATCTGATCCAGCCTTATACCCCAGCTCGGGCTCTGAGGTCTGTGGATCAGAATCTACTTATGGTTCCACGCACACGACTCAGGACCAGAGGAGAGAAATCTTTTCAGGCTGTTGCTCCTAAGCTTTGGAACGATCTTCCTCTCTCTTTGCGCTTGATGGATCTACTGACTCCTTCAAGAAACATCTTAAGACGTTTCTATTTGTTCAGGCTTTTTCTTTGATTTTCTGGAACTCCTGTGTTGTTCTCAGTATTATCTTGATCTTTAAAGTATATACTTTTTTGAGTATTGTTTTGTTTGTTTAAGCGCTTTGTGACCCTGGTCTGGAAAAGCGCTATATAAATAAATATTACTTACTTACTTAAAATACATTAATAAAACACTTCCTTTATACTTTATGTTCCACTTGTGACTAAATGTTGTATTTCAGAGTTATAACATTTAAGTAGCTCTTACAATTGTGAGTGTGTGAAGTGATGTGTCGGTCTAACACGCCCTGTGTTCTCTTACAGGCCTGAGCAACATCCTCTCTAGCGTGGAGTGCGGCCGCTCGCCACTGGAGGACAAACTGGGCTTCTCGGCAGGGATCCACGAAAACAATATCATGTCCTTCCTCAGCCTGGTGGAGCAGAAGACCAACGAGCTGCTGAGCATGCAGGCGTACCTCCACTTCAAGGTCTGCAAGGCCTCACAGTTCAACCCAGATCCACTGTTCCAACAGTCGTCGTTGCTTCTCTGTGTTCTGGTCAAAAACATCTTCACATGAACAAAGTGATCTCTAAGCGTTCGACTCCTGCAGGCACTGACAAAAGACTTCAACCCGAGGGTGTCCAAACTTCTGCTTCGTCAAAACCCAGAGACACCTCACGACAAAGGCGACGTCCTCGGTGCTTTGAGAAGGTTTGCTCTCTCTTGAACATTCCTAAAGCCCCCTTGTGTTAGTGTGGTCTGATGTTTATAAAGACTTTCTTACATTGATCTTGTTTTATCGTTGATTTGAGCAGCCTGACAGTTGCAGAGAATATCATGATCGAACCAGTCCGGAGTTCATTCTTTTACCATTTTAAGATTACAATTATTTATTCATTCATTTAGAGGGAGGTGAAGAAGAAAGGTTTGTGTAATTGAAGAAATTAAATAGATCGCCAACCTTTTTCAACTACACACATTGTTTTGATTGTTTAAGTGCTTTGTGACCCTGGTCTGGAAAAGCGCTATATAAATAAAAATTACTTACTTACTTGTCTCTAGTACATCACTGCAAAAAACTGACCAAAAACTGTTTCCTCCAACTGAGAAAAATCTCTAAATTTACGAAAAAGGTGACATGATCTGAAGTTTATAATCCATGCGTTTGAACTATTCGTTTAGACTATTACTAGTTTATTTTTTTAACTGTTTTATCGCTTTTGATTGTTCAAGCACTCAAGGTTTTACAAATATCTATTACTTTTTACTTCTCAAATAACTTAATATATATATTTGGGAAGATTATATTCCTCTAATACACTCAGATTATTGACTTTTCAATAACTACCGATGGGAAGAACAAGAAAAGAAAACACAAAGTCAAACATAAAAAGATTTAACGTTAAGAATGAAAGGTATTTTTTGATCAAGCACAAAGGGTTACTACCTTTTATTGTCCATTTTATTTTTCTTTGTTTTGCTCTGACTTCATGAGGGCCACATAAAAACAGGTAAAGGGCCACTTTGTCCTCTAGTGTGTGTGTTAAAATGTGTCTAGCAATATGTGTGTAACAAGATTGTGTTTCTACTTCTCAGCCTTGGAAGTGAGCTCGAAGATTCTGCTGCCACTGAACGTTCACTGTCAGCTGAGAAGATCCTGAAATCTTACTGAGGTCTCAACACTTACCTTATATAAACCTATACATCCTTATTGTGTTGTGGCTTCATGGTTTTCTTTCATGCTTGCAGGCTCCAGCCAAAGAAAATTGAAAGAAGAAAACTCATTATATTGACATGAATTTGTTTGTTCATCCTGCTAAACGAGACAATAAGGATCATTTTTACAACTTCTATGTAAGTAAGTAAGTAATTTTTATTTTTATAGCGCTTTTCCAGACCAGGGTCACAAAGCGCTTAAACAATCAAAACAATATTTAATAAAGTATATACTTTAAAGGTCAAGATAAAACTGATAACACAACAGGAGTTCCAGAAATCAAGGAAAAGCCTGAACAAATAAAAACATCTTACCTCTTGTAAAACGTGTGAGTCAATAAATTCTGCATATGTTTCGCACCTTCATTGTCCACTGAAGCAGCCAAGTACCCTAAGGGATTGACAACCCTTTGAAATGAATCAAAGATGAACAAATATTTGTTGCTGTGAAGCTCACGATGGATGAAAGTCGACAAGAGATGGATCAAAGGCACGGAGACGATAAGACTCTTCAAGAATATTCAGTGCAGATTCATAAAGGCAGGAGGCAGGAAAACACAAAACAAGTTTGTGGCAAGGACACCTTTCATCGTACCTGCTCAAGTCGTTCTAGGTCGCAACGATGAACACGGAACTTAAAATCCCTGGGCCCCGGGCCAAAAACACCAGTGTGAACCCTCCTAGTTTGGAAGTAAGTGTTTATTTATGTATGACTTCAACTAGAATGTCTGTCCCTAAGACAACTTTTATTTATATTTTTGTAACTAGTTCCAACAATGTTTTGCATGTTTGTATTCTTTTTGCTTATTTTAGATTATACATTTAAATAAAAATGTTTTGAAATAAACTGATTCCTTAATCATTTCTTTATAGTTGCCTATAATTCATAATTTATCCCTTGTGTTATCTCAGAATCAAGGTGACCCGAAGGCCCACAACTGCATATGTATTTATGGAAGCCAGGGAGAGGTCGTTCACCCAGAGATAACACAAAGGATAAAACAACTATATTTTTTTAGGGCATCGGGTCACCTTCACCCTGAGATGACATATAATATATTCATTCCTCGGGCTATTATTATTATTATTATTATTATCTTTATACTTAGATTATGTCATCTTGTTCTTCCTCTTATGTTCTTTTCTTATTTTATTTTTTATGTATTATTTTTTATTGTTTATGAAAAATTGCTGGCTACTGGAAAAAAACAATTTCCCGAAGGAGACCTCCTGAGGGATCAATAAAGTTTTACCTTACCTTACCTTACCTTATTAAATTGTACAATTCTGAGTTCGGGTCTCCTTTGAGGGATCAATAAAGTTTTACCTTACCTTACCTTACCTTATTAAATTGTACAATTCTGAGTTCGGGGGGCAGGAGTGGAGTGAGAGTATCTGGATGTTCTGTTCTATGTTAGTCTTTGTATCCTTTGTCTTTGTTGTTTTTCTTTGATCTATGTTCTTTGTCTTTATCTTTAGACTTAGATTGTGTCATCTTGTTCTTTCTCTTTATGTTCTTCTTCTTATTTTATTTTTTATTTATTATTTTTTATTGTTTATGAAAAATTGCTGGCTATTGGAAAAAAACAATTTCGTTTTTTAAAGTTTTACCTTACCTTTACTTACCTTATAACACAAGAGTTAATTAAACATAAGGGAATGTATACTGTTTCATATTTATTTATCAATAATTTATAATATAATATAATTTATAATATATTTATTTTATATTTTATTTATCAATAAAGTTTTACCTTACCTTACCTTCACGTATGTTTAGGCATAACAGCAGGACAGGTAAACCATTAGTAAGGTGTTCAGACAACAACTTGAGCTAGAGCTACACATTATCATTGACTGAATTCAAACATACAGTGGGTACGTAAAATAATCAGACCCCATTCGATTTTTCACTCTTTGTTTCATTGCAGCAAAAATCATTTAAGTTCATTTTTTTTCCTCATATTCATTCCCAAGAAGACTCATGGCTGTACTATCTCAAAACGGCGCTTCTAAACAATACTGAGCAAGGGTTCTGAATACTTATGACCATGTGATATTTCAATTTTCCTTTTTTAATACATTTTCGAAAAATTATACATTTCTGTTTTTTTTTCTGTCAAGATGAGGTGCTGAGTGTACATTAATGAAGAAATGAATGAAGCTGGACTCACTGGTGACAGTTGCTGAGAGGAGATCATTGAACAAACTACTGTCCATCATGGATGATGACAGTCATCCTCTGAACACTGTCATCAGTGAGCAGAGAAGCAGAATGAGTGCACGAATGCTCCTACCCAGGTGCAAAACAAATAGACTCAGGGACTCATCCATTCATCGTGCTATTAAATTGTACAATTCTGAGTTGGGGGCCAGAAGTGTTCTGTTCTATGTTAGTCTTTGTATCCTTTGTCTTTGTTATTTTTCTTTGAACTATGTTCTTTATCTTTAGACTTAGATTTTGTCATCTTGTTCTTTCTCTTTATGTTCTTCTTATTATTTTATTTTGTATGTATTATTTTTTATTGTTTATGAAAAATTGCTGGCTATTGGAAAAAAACAATTTCCCGAAGGAGATCAATAAAGTTTTACCTTACCTTACCTTACCTTAAACAAAAGAACTTCAATGATTTCAGCAAATGGCTGCAATGAAACAAAGAGTGAAAAATAGAAAGGGGTCTGATTACTTTCCGTACCCACTGTATATGAAATTTTTCCTCTTTAAGCTAAAGTAATCCAATCATATTAAGGTCAAATTTCCCTCATAATAGTGAAGGAAAGGAAGGCTCTTCTCCAAAACCTATCATTCACTGGAGTTTAAAGTACTTTCCCTTCTACAACATCATGATAATTGTTTTTATTTTTAGTCTCAAGGTCCCAGTGGATTTGTCCTGCAGCCAGTCAGACGCTCCGACAGCAGCAAGCAGGAGTTGGATGAATATGGTAAAGTCTGCAGAAAAAGTTTTTTTTTTTGCTTGCACTTATATTTGGACTCACGATTTGTTGCATAGAATCCAAGACTGCCAAACTACAACGAGAGTTCCGGGTCATGAAGCGGAAGCAGCAGGCCTACAGCATCCACATCCAGGAGCAGATCTTCAAGCAAAAGTGGGTCCTGCTCCTAGTACTTAAAAAAAAAACATTGAATATTGAATATTTTTGGCTCTGACTTCTTGTGTTTGCAGGCAGGAGATCAAAATGCTGCAGAGGGAACAACACAGGCTGAAGGAAATACTCGACGCAAGTAAAGTTCTGACCAAACAGAAGGTGGACACGGGATCCATCGAGAGACTCCAGACAGTACTGGACGACATGGAGAAAGAAAAGAAGTGTGAAGATGAACTCAAAAGAGAGGTCGGTGCAAGCGGTCATGAAACGGAAGTGCTGATGTAGTTTGTCCAGTTCTAGTGTTTTGTCCGATCGCCGACCGTTCTAACCTGCCCTTCCGTGTCATGTGACCAGGTCACAGTCATGGAGCTGAAGCTGTTGAAGCAGAAGAAAGGAGAGGTGATCACCCTCGGTGGGTCTGAGAACGAGAGGCTGAAGGTTCTACGGAACGCTGAGGAACGGCTGCACAGGGTGAGTCCCACACCGATGACACAACAGTGTATTTGTGTATTTGCATGTTGACCTGACTGCTTCTTCTCAGGCGCTGACCAAATTACACAAGCAGCAGATAACCAACGACCTTCTGAAGGAGGAGCTGGAGAATCTTCTGTTCGAGCGAGGTCATCGGCAGTACGTCGGCAACATGCTGTACAGGGTCAGTCAATCCAATGTTATTTCCAGAGGACACTTTACACTTTGATAAAACAGTACACAGTATAAGAAGAAAAAAAACAGGTCCCAGCCAATCATAGAGAGTGACAACATTAAAAAAAACGCCCTTTGAGCAGGCAGAAACCTTGAGCAGAACCAGACTTAATGTGAATTATCTTCTGCTGTGACCAGCTGGGAGGGAGGGAGAAGAAAGATAAGGGGAGGGAGATCAGAGACAGGGAGATGGACAGGAAAGGAGATTGGGTAAGAGAACGATGAGAGGGAGGAGTGTATGGATGAGGAGCAGCAAAGAGTCCAGAGAGGACCGTGAAGATGACCCTGGATCTGGTGGCAACATCGAGGCAGGGTGGAGGAGATCCTGGATCCAACTCTGGAGGTGCTGAGAAAAAAAGGTGGAGCACTGGGGCTTCTGACAGAAGAGAGTGACAGTAGTCCAGCCTGGAGGTAACAGAAGCATGGATGAGCTTCTCAGCAGCATCCAAAGGAAGGAAATGCCTGATTTTTTAAACCTTACGAAAGTGGAACCTGTTGATTAACAGCAGGAGTGAATCCATTATGAGAAGTTAGATCAGTAGTTAAAGATTGACTGAGATGTTGTGGACCAACTAGTAGAAGTTGGTCTGAGTTCACTAAAAGGACTTTTTGGGTCATCCAGGACTTGATATCTACGATACAGGAGTTGTGTTGGCTGATCACGTTCATCTGGCTTCATTGATAAACAGAAATTAATGTTTTTGTTTTTGGGTGTTTTCTGATCAAAATGCATAGTGGAAGCATAACGATGATTATGAATAGGATCAGACCAAGAACAGAGCCTTGTGGGACACCATTGGTTAGCATTAGTGAGGTGTTGACATGTACATAGTGATGTCTTTAGGACAGGAAACATGTCACACACCGCAGTTACAACAAGGTCAGTGACCAAACTGTTTATTTAGCCATGATCCTAGAAGTTACATCACGAAGTTGCTTGGTGTGGGTTGTAGACCTTCTTGAGTTATAAGGTTATATGAAATGTTCTTCTATTCATACTGTATTTAATTCCTAATCATTTTTCTGATTTGACTTTTGGGAGAGATAGTGGTGGGTTCCTAAAGAGAAAAGGAAATTTGTTGAAAGAGATAAATAGAAAAAATAAGCCAATACACTTTAATAATCTTTAATATATCTTTGTTTGTCTTTTTACAAAAACCAAACAAAAGAAAACGTCATATTTACTAATAATTAAGAGATATTATTTCATGAAAATACAAAATAATATCGTTTACGTTCAGAGTGATTCGAGTGTCACTGTCTCAACTTGCAGGAGTTCAAGGGCGTCAAAAAGCAGACGAATCAAACCATGAAATTCTCTATAGCTGCATACGATGCCAGGTCAGTGTCTGCTCTCTGATGGGGGGTCAGATGTCCAGTCTAACGTCCGTCCACACCAGGGAGGTGGCCCAGTACGAGCTGCTCATGCTGAGGGAGCGAGCGGAGACCGAGGTCGCCAAGTACAACGCCAAGCTGAGGAAAGCTCAGGCCATAACGCACGACATCAAACTCAAGGAGTTTGAGATCAAAAAGAAGCTCCGACACGAGATGGAGGACAAACAAGGTGAGAATGAGTCATCTTTTGCAATGCATCATGGGCCTCCGATAATCACTGATCTTTTATGTCAAACCTGACTCTAAGCACAGATGTTGAGTTCGAGTTACAATAATGATAGCATTAGTTGTAGTGGAGGTAATAACATTGGTTAACGGTCTTAATATTAGTATTTGAGGTAATAACATTGGTTAATAGTCTTAATATTAGTAGTGGAGGTAATAACATTGGTTAATAGTCTTAATATTAGTAGTGGAGGTAATAACATTGGTTAACGGTCTTAATATTAGTATTTGAGGTAATAACATTGGTTAACGGTCTTAATATTAGTAGTGGAGGTAATAACATTGGTTAACGGTCTTAATATTAGTATTTGAGGTAATAACATTGGTTAACGGTCTTAATATTAGTATTTGAGGTAATAACATTGGTTAACGGTCTTAATATTAGTAGTGGAGGTAATAACATTGGTTAACGGTCTTAATATTAGTATTTGAGGTAATAACATTGGTTAACGGTCTTAATATTAGTAGTGGAGGTAATAACATTGGTTAACGGTCTTAATATTAGTATTTGAGGTAATAACATTGGTTAATAGTCTTAATATTAGTAGTGGTGGTAATAACATTGGTTCATTTTCATAATATTAGTATTTGAGGTAATAACATTGGTTAATAGTCTTCATACTAGTAGTGGAAATAATAACATTAATTAGCTGGTCTAATAGTATTGATATAGTTTGTAGTAGTAATATTAGTTAAATTGATAAAAGTGGTTAGTTAGTAACTTTAGTTAACAGTGCTTGTTAGTAGTACTTGTAGTAGTTATATTAGTAGTAGTGGTGAATAACATTAATTAGTAGTACTAGTGGTGATCTTAGATGTAGTGGTAGCGATACCATTAATTAGTTGTACAGATAGTAGTGATATAAGTAGTAGTGATAGTGATATCTTTCGTTGTGTAGTGTTTTCAGCAGTAATATTAGCAGAAGTGTAAGTGAACATTAGTTATTAGTACTAGTTGTAATACTGGTGGTTTTGGTATAACATTAGTTGGTTTAACTATTAGTAAAATAAGCAGTAGTCGTTATAATAAAAATAATTAATAAAAGTAGTACTAGTAGGTGTCATTTTACAACTAGTAGTGTTGGTGATAACATTAGTTTGAAGTACTAGTAGAAGTAGTGGTATTATTAGTGGTGGTGGTGATAACATTAATTAGTAGTTCTACTAGTAGATATATTAGTAGTGTTAGTTGTGATACTATTAGATAGTCTTACTGCTGGTAATATCAGTAGTGGTAGTGATACCATTGGTTAATATTAGTTGTAGATGTTTTTGTTTGTTAAAGCACTTTGTGACCCTGGTCCTTTACTTACTTATATTATTAGTAGTACTATTGGCGGTGCAGGTGCTGATGAATTTATTTAGGTAGTATTAGTAGAACTGGTGATGGTGGTGGTTGTGATTTTTTTAAAGTTAGTGCTGGTGGTAGTACTTCACAATTATTCTCATGTTAACCGTGAACAACTCTGATTGTCTACGGAGAGAAATCCACTAGGGGGCGACAACGTACTGTAATAAACTGCTTCAAATGACAGGCGAGTACGAAACTAATGAAACTGTCAAAAGAAGTTAGTTTAAAAAAATCTGAAAGAGAGGTGGTGAAATGTACACATTGCAAGCTTTTTCATAGCATATGAATTATTGCATTTATTATTTATAGATTTAATTTTTTGTATGATCTATCATTAAACATAAATTATAATTCGCATTTTACACTTTCGCCTGTTTACAAATAGTTTTGCTGTAATGCAGCAGAAAACTGATGTTTTCCCTAAAATGATGTAGAATTGGGATTAATAATCCTATTTTTTAACTTTTGCATTAGTACTAGTAGTAATAGTTATAGTAGAAGTAGCAGCGCTTGATGACACTGGGATTCAAACAGCAACAGTCCAGTCAGTCCTGCAACTGTAGATGTTTGTGTTCCAGGGTCGGCCCAGAGGGAGCAGGAACTCGGTGCCGAGGCCAAGCTGCTGGAGTCTCTGGAGGAGGCGTTCAACAACATTCAGTTAGTGACAGGAGAGGAGAGCCAGGACCTGCTGGCCGACAGGTTCTTTCTGAGTATGTCAACCTCAGGATTCAAGAAGCATCAGGAAGTTGTTGCAACTCTTGCTCTTGTTGTTCACCTGCAGACAGAGACTGGATTCTGGAAGTGGGTTATCATGTCGGGGTCATCAGGGCTGAGATTCAAGTGGTGGAGGAACAGATCAGTGAGGTGAGGGTCGGACTTATTTTGACAAGGAAGCTGGTTGACCCAGAGTTCCATGTAATCCAGATTCAAGCTGAGATGGAGATGTTCCAAGAGGAGAGCCTGCAGAGCGACCAGAGCTACAAACAGACGGTGGACAACCTGGATAGTGAGATTCAAAACACCAGAGCTAAAGTCGAGCAGGTGGACGAGGAAACCGTCGTCTACACATTCTTGCTGAACAAAATCATATCGGGTGAGATGTTTCTCCATCGTGAGGTCAGAGCAAAAGAATGACGATGTTGAGATTCTGACATTCTGTGTGTGTTCCTTCCTCAACATCTGACAATAGTTCAACCATGTTTTTTGAACTAGTATCTTTCATACCCAACCTTCTCCTCCCAGAGTTGAACAACACACTGTCCAGCGTGGACTGCAACCATCAGATGCTGGAGGATTGCCTGGGTTTCTCGTCAGGGATCGACGGAAACAACATCATGGCCTACCTCAGTCTGGTGGAGCAGAAGGCCGACGAGATGCTCAACATACAAGCCTTCCTGGAGTACAAGTAAGGACGTCCCCGTCCACGAGCGTTTTATCGCAGATGTCTGACGTCGCCTTTTCTTTGATGGTTGCAGGAGGAAAGATGTCGACGACAACAGATGTTTGTGAAGAGCAACTTAAGTGCTGAGCAACAATCACTCCATCAACATTTGTTGGTCCAAAAGAGAAGAAAATCCCTGGTGGAAAAACCCAAACTAAATATTACATATCTAGTGTTCATTGCATGAGCTTTTTATTTCTTCTTTGTATATGTTTAATTTGTTACAATAACAAAAATACATAGAGCAGATGTATTCCAGGACAATATCCACTTCCTTTGAGACATTAAATACACATTTATTTCCAACATTTAATTCATAAATTCCATATTACGGGGGGTAGTTTCACCTCAGGCTTACTGCAGATAACCATGTTGTCGCCATGCTAAGCTAGCAAGTATAGCATTCACTTGACAGTTAAAAATATACTTTTTTTTTACAGTTTATGGATATAAATCGTGTGTTACGGGTCGGGGAAGTTACATTGACACTATCTTACGAGCAAAAAAAAACAACATACATAATCGTGTTGGAAAGTCAGAGTATACACAATAAGGTTTGGTAACTTGATTTAATTACTTTATTTGAGCTGATATTTCTATGGAAATCGTAATTATGGATTTATATCTGCATTTTCTTTAAAACATGTAACATGTAATTGACAACACGACAACACAGTTAACACTATGAACGTCATAAATTATTTTACTAATGAAATGGACACACAAAGTTCTGGTCACAATGTTTGTATATTCCTGGATGTTCATGTAACGACACTTTAGGCATTGATTCGATTTTTTTTATTCTCAATGCTTGCACTTAACTGTGGTTCTTTGGTTTTCTTGAGACCGCCCTTAGAGCATTAAAAAAAAAACTATTTTGTCAGTAATCGTTGGACTAATCTACTACTTTTAGTTTGAAATGTTTCCACAGCCGTTACCGATTAAATCTAGTTTTACTAGTTCACCTTTCATGGTTCACACTGGTTTCATTTCCTGCGTTTGCCTTTCATTTCATTGAAGCTCATTTTGTTTGGAGCTATAAAAAAAACATGTAAAAGAATGTGGTGTTGCTGCTGTCTTTGTGATGTGTGTGTGTGTGTGTGTTAGCACATGCTTCTCATTTTGCTGCCTGTCATTACCGTGCGTTTGCTGCTGTACTCAAGCAAACCGCTAGAGGGCGGACTACGGCTTTTGTATTTATATCATGCGCGCTGAGAGTGACCAGGGTTTCCAGCAGAGGGCGCTGTCAGTGAACACATCGCTTCTCCATAGTTATGATGGAATCTAAAGAGGGACAGAAGAAAAATATTGTTCAACATTTATTCACTTAACATATATATTTAATTATTATTATAATTATTTTAATTATTTATTCAAGCGTTTCATCAAAACTTTAAGGAAAGGTCGAGCTGAAATATCCAAATAATTAGATATTCATCCTAATTATTATTAACTTTATCTTTGTATAAACTTGAAAACTGAGGCTTGGTTATGATGACCTCTAAGTGAGGTCGTTTTCAGATCTTTCAGAGTCGAAAGAATGTTCATCATCGTATATTGCTACAATGTATTTGTTGTACTGAACACACAACAGCCTGTTTTGCGTTTCATTCATTGGTTTCAAGTAAAGGAGATTTTCCATGATAAGGCAGCAGAAGTCGATGCTTTCATGTCATGTCACTCCAGTGCTAAGAGTTGAGCTAAAAACAGATCAGCCTTAACCGGTCGTGTTTGTCAACACCAGAAGATTGGAAGTCATGGTCTGAGGAACACAAGACGACCAAACAAACTCTGGTTTTGTGACAAAGAAAGTGCAGCCACAGTGAAACAAAAGGGACTCGTGGGAGGGTTTATTTTGGGAAACATATTTTTATAAACTGCTCAGGAACCAATTAACAACGCCCCGGAGCTAAATTTAGACGGCGAAGGTCAAGAGACGTCACTTTTCCTCAGTTTTTTTCGAGGAACCTTCAAATGAGATGTTTGAATTTTTTTTACAGGATTTACAAGCTATTGAAACATGTCTATGTAAACATGTAGGATTGATCAGTCAACGGCCTGGATCTGCTGGAGATAATCCCAGCAGCCGTCTCAACTGTGGCAATAAAAGCAGATCATCAGAGATAAAAGGATCGGCAGCGGAGGGAGGGAAGGGAAGGAAGGGAGGAGAGGAAGGAGGGAGGGAGGAGAGGAAGGAGGGAGGGAGGAGAGAGTGGGGTGGAGGGAGTGGGCTTTCTTTGAAATTCTACTCTCACTTAGCTCCCCTCCCTCCCACTCTGACTTCACTACCCTGTGCACACGGCTCTTTGCATCGCCATAGAAACATTCCCTTTAATGACAACACAAACCTCATTTCCTCTCCTGACAAAGACTCCTCATTGCCTGGAGAGGGAGCGTCTGCATCGGCCATTTCCAAGAAACGCCACGAAGCCTCTTAACGTTTACAGTCTCCTGCTTACACACTGTTGTGTTGTGTTGTGTGTCTCCTCTCTTTGTGTCGTTCCAACACTTTGACGGTGACAAACTAGTTCGACAAACAGATATTGACACACAAGGCGTCACAGAAATGTTATGAAATGAGTGAATGGATGATGGTCCGGGGGCCACATAAGTTTGTTTTTTATTTTTTTAGTCGCTCCTGTTTCAACTCAAAGTTATTAATTTATGACTAACTTTACTTTGAAATCCAGATATTTCCGAGTTACCTATAAAAGCTTCCGAATGTATCATCGATTAAAATACAATTCACGTAAAGTTGTTCATAATGAAGCCTGATAATTTGTCTAATGGAAGGAGAAGATGATGAATGACCCCATGATGTCACCACGAGGTCAGATTAGTTAAAACTGAAATGACATCGGCGCGCAAAATAGATAGAAAGATGCACCTCATTGAAGAGACTTGTCTTTACAATAAAAATGTTCGACAGATCAATAAAAGGATCTTTGTTGTGTTGTGTCTGGACGGAGAAAAAAAATCAAATACAAAATCTTATCCTTGAAAAGGCGTTGAACAGTAGAGGTTATTTCTAAAGCACCTTTCTAGACCAGGGTCACAAAGTGCATTAACAATCAAACAAAATACACAGTTAAAATATATCCTTTAAAAGATCAAGACACATAAGACAAACACAGGAGTCCCAAAAAAACAACGAATGGCCAGCACAAATAAAAATGTCTTAAGATGTTTCTTGAAGGAGTCAGTAGATCATCAAACACAGAGGGAGAGGAAGATCGTTCCAAAGCTTAGGAGCAACAGCCTGGAAGGATTTCTCTCCTCTGGTCCTGAACCGTGTTCAGGAACCATCAGTAGATTCTGATCCACAGACCTCAGAGCCCAAGCTGGGGTGTAAGGCTGGATCAGATCACTGATGTAAGGAGGAGCCTGACCATGAATAGATCTGAAAGTAAGAACCAGAATTTTAAAGTTGATCCTGAAAAAAACTGGCAGCCACTGAAGAGTTTTAAGGATCAGAGAAATGTGAGTTCTTCTATTAGAGCGGGTCAACATTGTCGCTGCAGAGGAGACAGCTCCTTCTTGTTTAGACACTGTTAATGCGGCGAGAGTGTTAAAAATCGACTGAAGTGAGAATGCTATTCTTTAATGCAGGGGACCACATATAAAAGCAGGTTCAAAGTCTCTCGAGATCATGTTTTTACAACTTTTGTTGAAGCAAATACACAATTCTTCGGAAGTCTACTATGAGATGATGGATTGCCATTTCTAGATCAATCTGTAACTCCAATGATTTAGCACGGACTTCATCCAGTCATTTTTGTAATACATCTGCTTTCTATCTATACGCTAATGTTGACAGACGTGGTAACTTGAACTGAAAATCAATGTTCCATCGATCATATATATCTTACTTTCAATGAAGCCCAGACAAAGCTCTGCTTGGGGGATGCATGCAGCCTTGACTGGTCTGTAACGATAAAGGATGGTTAAATAATAGCTAGAGAGTTCTATTGAGTCATGACTGTAAGAGATCATAACAGAACAGAAAAAAATATGACAATAATTGTACATGTTGTTTCTTTAACAATCAACTTTTTTTTATTCTTTCATTTGCACAATTATTGTAATAATAATCATTATTTATTCTTTTTCACTTTATCTTAAAGAGTCATATTGTTTCTCTTAGCATTAATTCAGTTATTTGGCTAAAGGTTAAAAAAGGAAATAACGTGTCACAACCCAGGAAATATGTTGAATTATTGACATCTTTATCTCCCAGCGTTGATAAGCAGTGTTGGGTTTTTTTTTTTTTCACTCTTTCATAGAAGGCAAATATTTTAAGAAGGATACAAATCATTAACCAGATCGTAAACCCGGTTCATTGCCGTGCTTATAACTAGATAACAGTTTCCTTGTGGCTCTTTTGCTTGCTAAAGCTAACAGCTAATACCATACAGTTAACTTTGTCATGCTGCTGGATGGATTTCAATCCATGTATGCATTTGTTCATATATTTTCTTGTGTATATCTATGTACGTAGTATATATATATATATATATATATATATATATATATATATATATATATATATATATATATATATATATATATAATGTCACATTTTTAATTCGAAATTCTACAACGTTTTTTAATAGATCATTTCTGAGTTTTGATTATTTTCAACGTATGTCTTCGTTCATGTTTAAATTAAAACATTAAAAAACATGTCATTTAATGTTTTTTTATTCAAGGTTTTTGCTCCAAATATTTACTATTCAATCGTATTTTAATTTACTTTTTACATTTTGAACATTTATAACATGAGCTCAGACTGCTTTTTAATATAAATATAATTCTTTTTTATAAATAAAATGATCAAATAAAGTATTTATTGTTGTTATTACTTTCCTTTTTTGTACCTCCGCCTTTACTCTAAACCCATAGACTACTTGATTTCAGAATCTGGTATTAGACGAAGACAAGTCAGGACCTATCTGGTCTTTTTCAGCAATTCTTTGATAGTTTTTCTTTTATTAATTCTCCAGATAATAACACTACGACCTCACAGAACTACTGTCCCTCTAGGATCCCTGGGACGTGTCACGACTGGCAGTCATTGTTTCCCATAATCTGCTCGGACACGTCAGATAAAGTTGCCCACGGTCTCCCTCTGTTTATTCTGGAACGTTGCCAGGTATTTCCCCAGTCTCGATCCTTCTCCCCTCCCCTCGAATCACATCCTCCCGACTCTCACACCCGCCTCTCAATGTTGCTAGGCAACCGCCCACCACCAGGGCTGCTGCATTTGCAAATCATATCATAAAACAGACTTTGACAACCGAGCACCAAAAAAAAAAAAAAAAAGGTCTAGAAAAAATTCTCTTTAATTCACGTTCTGAGCGTCGATGATGATTTTTTTTTTCAAGTGACTCAAGACGTGACTAAACCGTGTCGACTGTCCACCGCTGGGCGGCAGCAGGACAGGATTCTGTTTCCACACAGACTGTTTTTTTTCCCCCCTTGCTGTTGCTAAGCAATTTGACTGTGCCGTGTCTTACCTGTGAAACATTTGTGGCTTTTCACAGACGTCAGCGACACCGTTCTGTCTCCATGTCGAGAACCACCTGCAGAGAGATTCTAACTGGAGAACGTTAGTGACATTTTTGTCATCAGATCAGTGCTCTCCTCTTTTTGTTTTTATTTTCCCAATATTTCTCTCATCATTAAAACCAGGACCACCCCCCACCCCAACCCACGATCTGTGCGCGAGTCCACCCGCCCAACTCTCTGGTTGCTGTGCAGATGGCTCTTTGTTGGGGCTCGACAATGGGCCTGAGGTCAGTGCGCCTCATGCCGGCGACAAGGTTCTCCTTCTCAAGCTGCCTCTAGGTCGCGACGTGAGGTCGCCTTCGACGCCCGACGACGAGTCCTTCATCCCTGTGAGGGCTTCAAAACAATCCGTGGTGTAAACTGAACAGAATTAATCATACCTGGTCTGGGGGGCCCCGGGGTTGTCCCCCATGGATTGTACTAAAAAATGATCTTAAAGAAATATTTCTTACAAATATTTGAGATTTTTAATGATTCGATGCTAGTAAAGCTCTATAAATAACCTGAAGTTATTTGGTTTATGTCATAACTTGTGGGGTATTAAGTGTTTTTTGTTATCTGTCTCTTTCTTTTTCATCTCATATTTTGTCTCTCTTTTCCCTCAGAGCAGATCCAGGATCAGATGTGACCCATGGTGAATTAAATAACCTATGTAGGAGTTAAACAAACAAAAAATAAAACACACTAATACGCACAATAAGAACATTACTTAATCACGAGCAACAAATAAAGACAGATTTTGGTGTGTTTTAGGGTGTAGTCCTGTAGTATCTAAAAAAAACTACCTCACCACCAATTTTTCGATGTTAGCTATGATTTAATCTTGGACGAGAAGGTTCTACCTGAGGAGGCAAAACGATTAGCTGAATTAGCATTAGCATGTTAGGATCATTGCTTGATACTAAAACAATATCCACGTTTCCCGTAAGAAACCTAAAGAGTAAAAATGAAAATGATTGAATCCCAAATTAAACTTGTAATATCAGGATTTTGGAAATCTCAATATCTTAATTTTCTTACGCACAACACGCCAATCTCAGGCCTACAGGCCGTATAAGGCCCACCTTGAAAGGCCCGCACTGCTTCTCTGGCTAGTCCCAGAATGCACTGCAACCATTTATTAATAGATTGAATCCGTTCCAGTTTTTACAAATGAGTACATGGCCATTTCAGATTGTCTGATGGATGTAGAACTATTTTTGCTGATGAATTTGCTTGCATGTTTTAATCCAATCTAGTTGTTTATTATTGTTATTTATTATTCTGCTTAGTGAAAGTTCTTTTTTAGTCATTTTAAAATGATTAACAATGTCGTTATATTGTTGTGAATATTCTACTAGAAAGTAGCAGGTTTTTCCTTTTATTTATTCATCCGGTGTGTTTTACTCAAACGGTGAAATGTGGCTTTAAAATGTAAAACGCTCCCGGTTAATTCAGACGCAGCATCTGAGCGGCGACACTCGTCTAATTCCTTTTCTCGGAGGGTTTTTGACGCATGTTTTGCAGCCATGTTTTCGGAGAAGAATATCAGATCAGCTGGGAGAGAGAGAGAGGAATAGAAATGCAAATGAACCATCTGCTCTGTGATCCCAAACCTTGCTAATCATTTAGGCACCAAAACATCCAGATCAGGAGTGTGACGTCGGTCTCCGGCGGGAGACAATGAGGGCCTCCCCTGGACCCGTGCGGCAGAAGGGCCTCACGTCTTTGTGCCGGGCGGGCTCCGGCCGAGAGGATCAGGTAGCAAGAGAAAGGCGGGAAAAACTGGAAGAAGGAGGAGCGCTTCTTCTGCAGGGCTCCAGGAATTACTGGAAATTTCCACTTCCCCCAGCTAGTCGGTTGGAAAGGGTGGAGCTAAGAAGGTGAAATAAATTAGGTGGGTTTGTTCGAAACTCCGCCGGAGGAGGAGGAGGGCCGAGGAGGACGGCTGCTGTTCCAGCACGCTGCCGCAGAAGAGCTAGAGTGTTTGAATTGCACTGAAGCGGGTCAATGAACGAACCTGTTTACCGGTCCAAAAAAATTCATATTAAAAAAGAGAGTCCAGTGAAAGGAAAATCACTTTTCTTAGGTATAAATCAAATACTGATGGGACCAACTTCACTCAGAGAAGATGATCTTGAACTCTGATGCTTACAAGCTAATGCTAATCACGAAAAACAAACATGTGCTCACATTTTTTAGTCAATTTTTTCTTAAAATAACATTAATTTTATTTTATTTTCAATGTTTGTAAATAAGTAACAGTTGCACTTTAGAGAAATAACTACATTATTTTTCATATTTCTTCACATTAAATGTTTTTATTTGTTCAGGCTTTTCCTTGGTTTTCTGGAACTCCTGTTGTGTTATCAGTTTTATCTTGACCTTTGAAGTATATACTTTATTGAATATTGTTTTGATTGTTTAAGCGCTTTGTGACCCTGGTCTGGAAAAGCCCTATACAAATAAAAAATACTTACTTACCTACTGTTTTTGAGAAAGTGAGGAACATCAGACCTTCAGAATATTTACAATGGGTTTTTTTCAAAATGTCAGGAAACAAGAGGTTATTTTGGTCTGTGGAACTTTATTTGTGATTGAGTCACAATACGATAAAAAAAATCATTTGGTGTCGTTTAATATTTACGCAACGTTGGTTGAACGACTGTAACTTTTACGACGCCACGTTTATTAGACATTTACACACAGTCGTGTGATTGACATGACAGCAGTTTGGCAGCTTTGAACAGTCAAATGTATCCTTGCGTGACGCTTGGCAGCAGAATCACCTTCAAAAAGTCATTCGACAAGTTTCTTTCTTTTTAAGACTTAATAAGCGAGTAACATATTTGGATGGGAGTTGGTCAACCATGTGACGTGTGACCTGAGGCAGGTGGTGTAGAAACTGTAATGGTATTTGTTGTGTTGTAACATCAACATCACACGGAAGAGAAGGTTTCTAATAATGATTTTGACTTAGACAGAGCTAAGGTTCTCGTTTTGCTGAAAGTATATTTATATATATATATAAACAATATTTATACATAAACAGATTAAAGAAAACATTTAATAAACAATTAAGTTTATCTTAATAAATGTTAAACAAACAATTTCATAAAATGTAAAAAGCAGTCTCTACAAATATTTCACAAAACAAACAGACAAATATTTAATATGTGTTTGTTTATTTTACCAGCTGTCTTGTCATTTTTAGATATTAAAATAAAAAATATACATCGACATATTTTTTTTTTCTTCGATTATTTTTTTTAATGCATTCGTTTGTACTAAAACCAAAAAATAAGACTTAATTAAACCTTTTTCCTTATGGTAATTCGATACTGTGTTTTATTTAATTTATTGATTTGACTGATCAGGAGGCACTTGTTGTTTACAATTATTCTTGCCTACAAGGATGACCGTAAAACAACGACTGATTCAAGGTATTTGTGGTTTGTTTCTGAATTTCTTTTTTACCTTTGGCTTCATTTTGCTTTTACTCTTACAGTATAAACTAAATTCATTTTGACATTTTTGCACTGAATATTGTTATCCATGGTTACTTATTTAAATTTGGCTGAATTCTGGTGTTTTGGGCCTATTTAAATATATATATAAATATATCAATTTTATTTATAAACTCTATGGACAGTGATCTTGTATTAAGAGTTTTTAAAGTGAACGTTGACGGACCTCAAGTCTAAGTTTCGTCTCCGAGCGTTGAGGTTGCGTTTGACCTTCTGAGGACAACATAAAGCGCAGGTGTTGACGACTCTTGACTTCACTGTACCTTCAATAGAAAGTCCCATCGAGGAGTCAACCTGATGTTGTCAACCCTCTCTGCGGGAAACATTGAGCCGGCGGATCATGCTTAGTGGGCCGTGCGTGCCTTGCTGTTCGAAACAAAAGATCTCAGATGCTTCCGCCAATTTCTCCAATTATCGAGACCCCTCCCCCCCCCTCGCAAATCCTGACCTCTCCTCTTTAATGGGCCCCTACTTTTCTGTGCCCCCGAGCCCTGACATTCCTCGAGTCAGATAAGTCCTTTGTCCTGAAGACACCGAGGTGAAATCAAGGTGTAGCGCTTCCCATCCCATATCCTGAGAAGCTAAACCGCCGTCCACTCCATACTAAACGTTGAGTCGAGATGAAGAGCGTTTCACTGTGAATACAAAGAGGCTTTTCTTGCTTGATTTTTTTCTCTCTGTGGTCGCAGTATGTTTTATTGAAAAAAAAAAAAAAAGAGTGGAAAGGGTGGTGAGCTCGCTCCTCGACGTTCTCCTCGCCAGCCGACTCTCTTGGCTTCACCTTCTTCACCTGTGGGCGAACAGAGTGGCCTTTCTCTCCGGCGATCTGGATGGAAACATGTGAAGTAGTAGGAGCGTTAAAAGCGGACAGGAAATTATCTCACAACTCTTGCCCACCCCCCCCACCCCTCTGGATATGGGCTCCTGTTTTCCACTTTCAGATAAAGAGCGAGCGAGGCCTTCTTCTGCAGTTCCTGCCATGTCTCGGCTGTAAGAAAACAGACCGTGAACGTACCAGCTCTTGCTCTCCTAAAATAGCTCTCATCACTCCACCCCCAGCATTAATGCAGCCTCTCCTTCGCTTTCCGACATGTGAACCGAGGATGTCGATGAATGATGTGAGAATGTATGTTGAGAATCAAGTTTTTTTATTTATTCTAACCTTCATCTCATTTTGTTCCTGCAGGCCATCGGCGCTCACATCCCTCCATCCATGAAGATAACAAGCACTCACCTGCAGTGTTGGCCAATTGTTGACAATAATTTGCGTTTGCGACAAGTTTGAAAAAATAAAAAGATTTTGTGACATTTTGGTGTTCATCGAAGAGCCACCGAATTCTGCTAGCTTAACGCTAGCTAGCGCTGGTGCATCGAACGTTGCTAAATAAAAAAAATATTTCAAACTATTTTTGACCTAATGCCATAAAAAAAAGGTGAATTCATCAGATAAACTAAAAGAAATAAAACAAAACAAAAGTTCTCTTTTAAGTAAGTAAGTATATAGCGCTTTTCCAGACCAGGGTCACAAAGCGCTTAAACAATCAAAACAATATTCAATAAAGTATATACTTTAAAGGGCAAGATAAAACTTAAACTTAACTTAAAGATATAACTTGCCGATCCTGGTATCTTATATGGATTGAGTTGAAGTAAAATATGTACATTAAGGCAAACATTTAAGATTTAAAAAGTAAAATGAAGACACTCAAAAAACGCAAGCATGTAAGTACATTTTATATTAATTGAATGTACCAAAACATAAGTTGATTGAGCTTCCTGATGAACATGATGATATACTTTAGATACAAAAAAATAATTATTGCTTTCCAGTTCTCTTATAGAGAAATGAATATATAAAAACAAAACTGACAAACAAACAAAATGCATTATTGTTAGTTTTATAATCATTCCAAAAACTCTCTCTCTCTCTGTTCATGATAAAGGCTCTTGAAAGTGATCGTCTATGCAGAGACTTCAATAGCTCTGTGCGTGTGTGTGGGTGTGTGTGTGTGTGTGTGTGGAAGTTTTAAGGTATGTTATTTGTCTGGTTATCTGATCCTACCGATAACACCTTTGCTTGATACGAGCCGTTCAGGCGAACGTGCGTCGCCACTTCCTCTGGTTTGACAGTTGCTCACTCATGACACACAGAGTTGAACTCGATGCTACCTTTGAGGAAGACGAGAACGTCCACGTCGAGGAGACAAGACTCTATCAAATCACTCTTTTACAGACAGTGTCAACAGTTCCTTTTTCATTCGAATAATGTTTTTGTATTAAGGTTTTTCAAAGATGACGCAATCAAAGCTGCAGGAAACAGGATGATTTTAGCATAAGTCATAACTGTCATTTTGCTGCACGTTATCTGGATGACCTGGAACCATCCTGTCAAACACAATAGCAAGGCAGTAGAGAGGTTGCCGGTCCAATCCCATACTCTATATCTTCTTGTCTGCTCCCATCACTGTTGTATTGTATGCAAGAATAGAGGAATTGGTTTGAAGTTAAGTTATTGAATTATTAATTGTTGTACAATCAACAAAACTGAACACTTTCCTGCTGATAAAAACTAAATAAATGAACAAAAAATACAGTATTTTCATCATTTGTTATGTTTGAGCTGAAATGAATGCGTACAAAAATTCAAGAAAATTACACATATACAAATACCTTTGGCTTCAATTTGTTATTAGCTGAACATGTTGAGAGGACAGGTTGCTGAACAAGCAGAAAAAGTGTTATATAAGTGAATTATATTTAATAGTCATTTGATAGTCATCGTGGCAAAGACTACAGAGTTTAACTGCTCAACAAATAGAGTGACTTAACATTTAATCCGGCACAAAAAAAAGAAGGTGTCACAGTGGCTCAATCATCCCCTACAAGTACAATGCATGTTATGATTCACAAGTATGTTTGAAAAAAAAAGTAATCCCAGAGATCTTACTCTGGCTGCGACTCAAATTTTGCACTGTTTTTCTGACTCCAGGCCTAATATTAGTGAACGAGAAATGATGAGTCTTGTCTAAACTAGTCTTTATTTGAATGTGTACTAAAGAAACGTTTCTATATCCAGCAGGTCATTTCCACGTCATCTGTCTTGAGGAAACCAACAAGGTTCCTTAGCAGAAAATTTGAGATTCCACACCCGAGTGTGTGAAAAGGACATGTCCTTACGTACCCTCCAGGAATCGGTGTCACGCCTCATCACTAAAATTGAAGAATTCACATTTGGGGCCCCACAGCTCCCGTTGACCCTGTTCGGGGTAAGTGGGTGCTGACGGTCGAATGAACATACTGAATATGTTGAGGGAAATTCTTAATTGGGATCTGAATCGTGTTATTGGAGTCACGTTACTCAGACTGCAAGGCTGTACATCGCAGACCACACGCGGGAGGAAACTGAACTGAACCGACCAAGATATTTTGGCAAAGAATTAGGCGATATTTGATTTTTTTTAAGCAAGGTGAGGTGAAGTGTAATCTTTCTCATGTGTGCTCTTTGTAATTTGACACCCAGTGTACAGGGGAAATGAGAGAGTAGAGACATGATGTAAACATATTGTTATCCAAATACTTGAAGAAAAGATCACGCAGGAGAATTAAACTTTATGAAAAATACTTTAATGTTGTTTTAAGAGCTGTCATTGGTGGTACTTCAGTTAAATTTATTGTAAAAAATACTAATTTTCCTCTGAATTTGCCAATGGCTTATGGCTAACAATTCTTAAAAAGCAGGTACTTAATGAAATTCAGATTACTTTCTTTTTTTTAAACTTGTAATTTGACACCACATGTCAACAAAGAACTTTATGGAAAACTGTTTTAAAAATAACTTTCCGCTTCAACGTTTTTTTGCATGTCCAAAAATGTCCCCGATTGTATTTACAGTGTGTAAAGTGTGAGCACCTTGAATATTTACAAGGAAACAAAACAGAAATAGAGGGAAAGACAAAAAAAAAAAAAAGAATAGGAACTGAGCTTTAAAAAAGGAATCCCCCAATCAGCGACGAGAACACGTGTGGGCGGGTCGCTTCAGCTTTAAACGACATCCCAATCCTCCAACCGGTGGCTCCCGTGGCGCTCGGCGACCAATCCCGTGGCAGATCATCCCCGCCGCGTCCAACGAGAGTGATTTTTCAAGCAGCTCGACAGAAAAAAAAAAGCAAGAGACTTGTCAGACATCATTTCTCTCTCGGCGTCTTTGGACTATCCGCGCGAAGAAGAAAAAGAAGAAGAAGAACCAGCAAAAACCTCCCGTTTGTTTCTGTAGAGGAACCGCGTTTATACCTGAAACAACTATGGCCGACACCGCCGTTGACGCCGCCGCAGCTGCAGAGGTTACAGCCAAGGTGCGTTTCATTCATTGGATATTTTCCGCGTGAACGGACTTGTTCGGAAGAAACTTCACAGAGTTGGAAGGCGAGCGCGTGTCACTTGCGCGTGCTTGACTTGAACACCTTTTTTAATTTTACCTTTTGAAATAACGGCCCCGGTAACGTGGGGGGGTTGGTTTGTCGCGGGTGTAGAAACGTTACCGTAAATGGTGTGTGTTGTGTTTTGTTTTTTTCGTGTGTCTGTTGAAAAGTGTGTGTGTGTGTGTGTGTGAGATGAGACAAAGCGGTGGAGACGACAGAGCTGCAGTTGTGGGCGGGAAACCACAGTAGCGTCAATGTTCCACGCACTCGGACATCATCGTTAACACTCATTTTTTTTATTTTACTTTTATAACCTTTCTCCTGCTTATTTTCCTATCATGACGGGGTTTTTTTTAAGCTTCCACTGTCCTCTGAGGGGAAAAATGCTTTTATTTTGTAGGAGCTGAAGGAGAAGAAAGAAGTTGAAGTGGTGGAGAAGAAGAAGGAGGAGAAGAAGAAGGAGGAGGAGAAAAAGACGGACAATGGAGACGCACCTGCTAATGGCACAGTGAGTAGAACCGAGCCTCATGGCTCTTTGTTCCGACCCGTCATCTCCATGCAGGTGTCCCTGATCCAGCCTCCCACCCCCCTCTCATTGAGTTCAGCTGCTACCGAGAGGGGCTTTGTTTGGGTCCAGAAATGGCACAGATGTTAGCTTTTGCAAGTTTTTCTGGATGAGTTTCCCCCTCTTACACCCCCAATCCCCCCTTTTTTTTCTTTTTTTTTTTTAGCTAATCCTCTAGGGAGGTAATAAGGGCCACTCATAAATTATCTCCCCCCACAGGAGCATGTTTGATATTTAAAACCCAGACTAATGCTGGACTTTTGTTTCCAGAATGGAAAACACGAAGACAAAGTGGACGGAGCTAAAGAGGAGGAGCATAAAAATGGAGACGGTAAAAAAAAAAAGAACCAGTTTGTGACTCATTATTAAGTAGTTGGATTATGTTGAGGGTGCTGAAGACAAACTGTCCTCGCAGAGAAAGAGGAGGAGGAGGAGGAGGAGGAGGAGGCGGCTCCTGCTGAGGAGACCGACGCACCGCCGGTGAAGCGTGCCGCCGAGGAGGAAGAGGTGATTTGCGGAACTAGCGCCTGCACTGCCATTTTTATTGAGCACCTCCTCAGGGCCTCAAAGTTTTTTGATCTTTTGGGTTTTTTTTCGTCCTACAGGAGAAGGTTGACACAAAAAAGCAGAAGACGGAGGAGAACGGCGACTCAAAAGAGGCAGAGGTGGAGGCCTAAGACGTCCCTGCGACTCGTTTTGCAGCACTATCGTGCCGGCCTGGTCAACATTGTTTGTAGAGCTTGTGCTTTCTGTATCTTTTGAGAGATCATTCTTTTCGTTTCGCTCCCATGTTATCGCGTTGCACTGGAGTCCTGGAATAGGTGGCCCTGTCTCTCTTTCTCTCTTTTTTTTTTTTTTAAGAAATGTTATTTATTGGTCTTTAAAAATTAGCTCTTTTTTAAAAAAAAAAACTAACTTGTTCAAATTGGGGCCATGCTGTGAGATCAGTTTTTCATTTCTTGGTTTTTTATATCTGTACGTTTGAAGCACAATCTCTATTGTTTCACTGCTGACCAGATGAATCATACATTACAGGCAGCTGCTCACCTTCAAGGCTCATGTTGACCTCTCAGATTCACCTAAAGGACCAAAGATAAGTTTTAAGCAGGGGCTAATGACGGATCGTTGTTGGCATTATTAGTTGATGCATAATCTTTTGTGTTGTGCTGCTGGTTAATCCCTGGCTTGGCTGCCATGTTGACACACCAGATGGTGCAGATGAATAAGCAGTCTTACACCTCCATGCAGATGCATCTCTGGTGCAGGGTTTTTTGCAATTTGTTTAATTAACCCCTCTTAAATCTTAACACTTTGGTCGTTTGCCCTGTATGCATTCCACGCAAGTTTGTACCATTTATATGTTTTTCCTGGATTTTTCGACAAGTTCTATGTTATGGCTGGTAACCCAGTTTTGTGTCTTAAGACGGCTTTTTTTCAGAAACATTTGGTTACAGCCACTGCTTTGTATATTCTGATTAAAAAAAAAAGAAATTTGTCTTTTTACTGTATGTCTCTTGTCGTCCCTCGAACCGTGGTTGCCGGAGGTTTTTGTGAAATTATACAGTGTTGAGAGGCTGATGTCACTTGACCCAATTTATTTTTGGAATCTAGAAAATGGCTGGCTGGTACAGACGGAACAGGACAGTCTCGTGTAATGGAAAGAAATAGAACTGGGCGAGCACTGCTCGCTGGCTCCATCTACTGGAAGATTTTTAGAACTGAATTTCTGATTTTCACACTTTAATCTGAAAGTCGGTGAGCAGCGACTCTGTTGAATTTGAGAGAAGGGAGAAAAATATAACCACTTATGTAACAATAGATGGGCAGCCATCTTGATTTTTTTTTTTTTTACAACTATTGGCAAAATATAATTAACCAGATGAGACTTGTATAAATTCTAAAACAAATCTTTATTTACTTTAATTTGCTAAATTAAAGTATTTGTTTATCTTAATATTTCTGTCAATCACTTCTAAAAAAAAAAAACTGAATGTGTGGTTATTTTTAAATTAAAGTTAAAATAATGTCCTTTTATAAATCAAGCATTAAAAGCTTATTAAATTGAATAATTTTCAACACCTTTTTCCTCGCAAAAGCTTTGACATTTCACAAGGTGCTGGATGCATTAGTCTGACCGAAGTGCCTTCACTAACTTCTAAATTAACTCTTATTTTAATTTGACTCATTTTATTTAGACGATTCCTAAATTAATCTCAACATGAGTTTTCTGGCAATTCACCATTTTAAATCATTTTCTGTAATTGAACATGGCTTCTCAACCTAGCTATTGATTGATGTATTTATATATATTTAAATTGATGTTCAGTTTGTGTTGCAGAAACACATGGCAGTGGATCTAGAGGACAAGTGGAACACACTGTCATAGAATACATCTGCCCCTGAAAAGGTTCGCAGCCTTGTTGCTATGGTAACCGACATAGAGTTGGAGGTGCTGTGTGTTATGTGAAAAAAAAAGAAACCCAGGTTTCTTTGGTTCCTAACTCGAGTCATATTCAGTTGAATAGATTTCGTTTGGGTGAGAAAAAAGACACGGGAGCCCAGAAATTTCCCCCAAAAAATATTTTTAATCCAAACTGAACCCTGAATAAAAGTACAGCTAATGTTCAACAACTTCTGCAGCATGTAGTTTCCTAAGAAACATGGCGTGGGTCCAGTCTTCACAGGACTCTTGTAGGTGCAGGTTCTCCAGATATGGACCAGCCGATGTAACATGACAATTTTACAGTGATGTCTCTAAATGATCCAGTTCCGAGTGAATGAAATGTGAGCTGGAATGACAAGAGACACACGACAGCGATGGCCTTTTTTCGATGACTTCTGACTGATAACAATGAGCTGCTGGCTTTTAAATCCCAGAAGTCTTTCAGTGTGGTCCACCTTCAAAGGTCACAAGAGTCTTCATCTGTGTGCTTCTCTTCTGATGAATGTTGTGTTCACACCCCAGTTTCAACTTCTCCTCTTCCTGACAATGACAAGAATCACTGTCATTATTTTTACCGCACCTTTTGTCCGGCGGCAGCACGAGCTCTCAAGGGGCCCCAAGACAAAAAACGTGCACCGTTTACATCTGTCTCTGCTCTCGAGCTCAACCATCATCACACGAAGGAATGGCGTTCACGTGGAAGTTGCTAGTGAGTCTACTGACTCTTTCCAGAAACATCTTAAAACATTTTTATTTGTTCAGGATTTTCCTTAATTTTCTGGAACTCCTGTGTTGTTCTCAGTATTATCTTGACCTTTAAAGTTTATATTTTATTGAATATTGTTTTGATTGTTTAAGTGCTTTGTGACCCTGGTCTGGAAAAGCGCTCTATAAATAAAAATCACTTACTTACTTACTTACTTACTTACATCCCTTTAAATCAGTGACATGTGCAAGTCACGGAGATAAATAGAAATGGATCTACACCTGGTGCGTTCAAGGAAGCAGTAAACTGTCCAGCACGAAAAAGTGCAAATTAAATTCAATTAATGGTGAGTTTAGAAACGCTTTGAAAGCGAAGCAACAATTCTCTCGCCTGAAGTAGCGCTATATAAATAAATATTACTTACTTACTTACTTACTTACAGTTGGAATTATGCACTTCCCTTCCTTCCCAGTAGGAGGTGGAGTTTCCCCACCTGAACTGTCAACAAAGCTCCTTGCTATAGTAGAGTTGATAAGTTGATTTTGAGCAAAAAACAATGACGTTAATGCATTTTTATTTTATTTTATTTCTTATTACACAGAAAAAATACTTGTTTGATGTTCTGTTTCAGAATCTTGGAAGGTGAATTATATTATTGTGAATCTGTCTGACTCAAGATTACAGTGATGTTTTTTTTAATCCTAATTTCTGTTTTTCCACATTATTGTGCGACTAATTGCTTAACAGCCGCTGCTGTAAAACAGTTTGTTTTAACGTCCTTTAATTATTAATGTTTATTTGCTCATACTTGTGATTCAAAACAACGAGGGTTATATTCTGATCAAATGGCTTGACTTAAGAACCACTGACCAGCCTTTTCAGGGCGTACAAATAACTGGACTGTTTTTTTTACAGTGATATCATTTCACTGGTGACTAAAAGCATGCAGAGTTTACTGTGGTCTTGAACGCATTTTCAGAAGATTGTCTAAATTGAACGGGTTATCATTATAACCTGGGTGAATGTCATTGGGCAGAAAAAGGCTGTGTGTGATGCTAACTCGGAGAAACAGGTAGAAGTTCCACTGGCCGACCGAGAGTAAAAACTCTGTTGATCACATTTCAGATCATGCACGAACAGCCAGGGGCCGCGTGAGGAAGTGAGGTAAGAAAGCTGTGGTTAGCCAAAGTGAAGAACAACCGTGATGTGAAACGAAGAATAATCTCATTCTCACTCGCACTGATGCGCTCGCACATGTGCATCACACTGCAACATTCATATGTGAAGGCTGGGGTTAAGAATGCATGAGCGCGCACTGTGTAACCCACAGTGTTTTAGTCTGTCTGTCCATTGGTCCATCCGTCCAAATATATGTCTGTCTGTCCATTTGTCCATCCGTCCAAATATATGTCTGTCTGTCCATTTGTCCATCCGTCCAAATATCTGTCTGTCTGTCCGTCAAAATATTTGTCTGTCTTTCTGTCCCTCTGTCCATTTGTCCGTCCAAATATCTGTCTTTCTGTCAGTTCAAATATCTGTCTGTCCTTCCAAATATCTTTCTGTCTTTCCATTTGTCCGTCCGTCCAAATATCTGTCTGTCTGTCCGTCAAAATATCTGTCTGTCTGTCTGTCTGTCCGTCTGTCCCTCTGTCCATTTGTCCGTCCAAATATCTGTCTTTCTGTCAGTTCAAATATCTGTCTGTCTGTCCATTTGTCCATCCGTCCAAATATCTGTCTGTCTGTCCGTCAAAATATTTGTCTGTCTTTCTGTCCCTCTGTCCATTTGTCCGTCCAAATATCTGTCTTTCTGTCAGTTCAAATATCTGTCTGTCCTTCCAAATATCTGTCTGTCTGTCCATTTGTCCATCCGTCCAAGTATCTGCCTGCCTGCCTGTCTGTCTGTCTGTCCATTTGTCCATCCGTCCAAATATCTGTCTGTCTGTCTGTCTCAAAATATCTGTCTCTGTCTGTCTGTCTGTCCGTCCGTCCGTCTGTCCATTTGTCCGTCCAAATATCTGTCTGTCTGTCAGTTCAAATATCTGTCTGTCCGTCCAAATATCTTTCTGTCATTCCATTTGTCCGTCCATCCAAATATCTGTCCGTCTCTCTGTCCGTTCCTCTCTCCGTCCATTTGTCTGTCCAAATATCTGGTTGTCTGTTTGTCTGTCTGTATGTCTGTCTGTCCATTTGTTCGTACGTCCAAATATCTGTCTGTATGTCCGTCCGTCCGTCTGTCTGTCTGTCTATATGTCCGTCCAAATATCTGTCTGTCCGTCCAAATATCTTTCTGTCTTTCCATTTGTCCATCCATCCAAATATCTGTCCGTCTCTCTGTCCGCCCATTGTCTGTCCAAATATCTGTTTGTCTGTCTGTCCATTTGTCCGTCTGTCCAAATATCTGTCTGTATGTGCGTCCGTCTGTCTGTTTATTTTCCGTCCAAATATCTGTTTGTCTGTCTGTCCGTCCGTCCGTCTGTCCAGATATCTGTCTATCTGTGTGTTCGTCCGTTGAAAAGCCTGTCCGTCAGTCCATCTGTCTGTGAGTGATGAGCAGCATCAGTGAAGCGTGCTGAGCAGTGTGTGACAGGATGTGCGACTCTACCTACTGGTGTTGTGAAGGTCACACACAGTGTGTATGTGTGTGTGTGTGTGTGTGTGTGTGTGTGTGTGTGTGTGTGTGTGTGTAAGGTCTAAGCTAAGAGTGCACCAGTAGTGGCTGGGTCTCACTTTCGGTGGGCTCACCCTCAGGGGGGGGCAGCTGGTACACCACGCAGAGAGAGGAGTACACACAGCCCACGAATGACATCAGACTCGAAAAGTACATCACTCCCTGGGCCCCGCCCACCATTGAGGTCAAAGGTCCCATCGCCACAGAGACCAGGATCTGAGCCAGGAAGTACTGGCAGCTGAGCAGAGAGATGTCGACTCCCATCCCTCGTCTGGTCCCCTCCTCCGACGAGCCACAGAACTGCCGGGCAAAGGAAGCAAACTTGACGATAGTATAATCAGAATCTTAGTAGAATTTGATTTTTTTTTTGCAAAATAATGTCAATCAATTTAGTATCTGTATGTTTTTTTTAGAAATTTAAATAACATTGCAATGAGCTCAATTATACAGCAGGTGGCAGCAGCGTGCAAGAACCTGCTTAATGCAAATGCTTTGCACCACAATTTGTCCTAATGGTTTAGATGAGTGGTTTCCAACTTTGAAATGAGAGACTTATTGGAATATATTCCTCCATTTGATGCCCAAGTTCAGGGGATTTCAGCCCAAGCTACTTTGTTGGATGGTCAATGAATAAAGGTCGCCATTTTTATCATGTGTTATGTTTGTTTTACTTTTATTATTAACTTAGAAAAACCAAAATAAAGGTAAGATGTTAAATTTGGATTCACATCATAAATAACACTGACACACAATCTACATTATAATAAAAAGAAAAAAGAATTTCTGACAAATTTCAGGTCACAGGTCAAATATCTAATCCTTTGTCAACATTCCAAAAAAGCTGTGCAAAAAATGCAAACCCTTTATTTTTAATTCTAAATTCTAAATTAACAAAATGTGATCATCCTTTATCGCACGGTATTGCTTCATCTTTAAAATCCATTATATTGCAAATAGCAGGTAATTAATAACAATAATAATAAATAATAATAATTTAAAGAAACAGTTGATATCTTAGAAAAAGAATGCAGTGCGTCTCTCATCATGACCATGTTTTGAACTTATTACTGAACTTATTACTTCATAAAGTTCTCCCCGTCTGAATTAATGGCGAACGAGAGGTTACGAGAGCAGAGTCCATTAAGACGTAATAATGGCTTCATTATTCCTCTACCCATCTGTAATCAGGCCCCGCTTTGTTTATACAACAAGTCCCTTGGAGGTGAAGACTTCAGGGATTGATGACAGGCACTGACAAACTTCGATACTTAACCAATCACAGCAGAGTAGGCGTGGTCATCTCCAGTAAAACAAAGCGTTTTCAGTGGGCGGGGCTTAAGCACATTTTCTAATGTAAGTATTTCAATGAAAAGAGAGTTTTGCACAAACAGACACATACTAATGAGAACAATAGAGGTCCTAGATCTACTTAAGACACACTTGAATCGACACATTTAGTTTCCCTTTAACAAAAGTAGAAATGCAGTTGACAAATGCAAACAAAGGTAGAAGTGGTGACACTGACCTGTGGGCTCTGGTAGTATTCACACAGCAGGGAGTAAGGCAGCGTGCATAGAGAGGAGAAGAGGACCCCATAGGTGACGCACAGCGAGAGGACCACGTACAGGTTGGTGGACAGCGTTGCCAGACCCGTGCCTAGACCGAAGGCCAGGTAAGCGAAGAAGTACAGCGTTCGAAGAGAGAACCGCTCCTCAAGTTTCTCCAGTATGGCTATGAAGAGTAGAAGACACTTGATTTCCATCAGCAGTTGAACACAACAGGCAGTTTTAACGTTCGTACCTGAGTAGAAAGCAGCGCTGAATGCATAGATGCACATCCCCCAGCATCCCATGCTAACACCGGCATTGTAGCGCTGGTAGGCCTCGGAATCGTGGGGGGCCTTGGGGTCCCCTTCGAAAACAACCTCCCCCATGAAGTCGGTGTAAAAGAGCAGCATCCCCTCAAAGGAAAGCCATCCTGGAATTAAAAAAACGAAAATCCATCTCATCCTAAATGATGTATGTGAAACTTTCGGCTCCAGTTTGCTCACCCAAGAAATGATTGGTGCATAAGCTCCTCAGCGACGGGGGCATCCTGTAGATGGCGATACACAGGAGCTTCATGGACATTTGAGATTCTCCCGCCACAGCGTTCTCGCTCAGGTCGCTCTCGTACCGCACGCCGTTCAACAAGATGTTGGCCACCTTCAACGGAGAAAGAGAACGGGTCAGATCTTTTAACGTGGGAAGCTGGGAGACTTTGTTATTGTGTCGGAACATGTTTCTAACATGTCATTGACAGATATATGTTTCTGTGCTTTTGAAACTCAACTATGACTGACGAGGCTGACCTGCTCCAGATGTTAAAGTATCAGAGAGCGAGGGAAGAATTTACCGAGTGTGGGGAGGGTTTTCAAATACTTTAATTGTTTCAAAATTATTGAACATTTCTCACCATATGACTTTCTAACTGTTTTGTAACTCTCCCATTTATTCCTAATAATTTGTTTTTTAAAAGTACCATTGTCTGATTAACCTTGTTTTGACACAGAAGAAAAGCATTATGTTCTTTTTTGGGACCTGAATAAAATACCCCAAATACTAAGGTTGTGGGACCACGAATATGTGTTGGTTATTGTAGAGCCTAATGCGACTTAAACTTTGCTGGAAGGAAAAGAGTTCACGATAAAATAGTAAGAAATTGAATTTGATCTTCTGCTTCAGGGGTAAGCAGCTTAAGCAGAGCGACTATAGTTCTCTCTCCTCAGCTATCATCATCCAGGTCATCACCGAGACATGATCCTCGGCCTCCCCTGTGGTCTCCTACCAGTGGCCCTGAACGCCTCACCAGCAGGGCGTCCAGGGGCCACCTTGATGGAATCCTCTCAAAACAAAGGCTCTCCTGGACGACAGTGCTTCTATTTGTCATTTTGGCCACTCGGTTATTTTCATGACCACAGGTGTGTGTACGGACATATCTGACCATTTGAATCAATCTCACAGAGTGTAAGCATGTAAAACACAATACAATAATAAACTGCAATTGTGTTTTTTCTTCTTTAGTACAGCTGATTTAATTGTGTGATAGATATTTCTTACAAACACTACAACATGAGGAATGTGAATTATTCAAGGAATGACTTATTAATCTTTCCTATTTTAAGCGCTAGTGTGGCTACTAATATGTTAATGTTTGCAGTGCCTTGGTGACAACAATGGTATTACAGTGGCGTTGAGCACAGCGTGCAAGATAGAGTCCTAGATAATTCAGCTTTAAGTCATTAGTCTAATGTGAGTCAGACACCTAGCAATAAGATCTTTGCGTTTCAGGTATTCTTCATAATGTAGTCACTGGAAACTTACACAACAATCCAGAAAGATTCAGAAACCTTTCCTACATTTACATTGAGATCATGCCCTGGTTGTCTGAGTCTAGTCTCAGTGGAATCCAAAGGTTTCTTACCTGCTGACTGAAGGTCACCGTCCGTCTCCGGCCGCTGTCCAGCCCAACAATCTGGGTCGCTGTCGGCTCCTCGATTAGTGCAAGACTTTGTGGTCGTTTCAGGATGGAGGCTGCATGTGACCCCGCAGTCCCTGACGTGACCTGAGAGTCCACCTGTGCTTCACTGTCTCCGTCAGAGGGATTTGCAACCGGAATACATTCTATCTCAGCCCGGGTTTGTCCCGTGTGATGGTTACCGGTCACCCTTGTGAACTCTTCGGGCTGAGGGGACTCTCCCGGAGGAAGGGGTGCAGCGATGGAATTACCCTCCAAACCCTGTGGGGTCGGCAGACCGGTGTAGCAGTCTATGAGCACACTGTCTATGTAGGAGGTTCCCAAAGAAGATGCAAAGTCGTTAATGCCTGAAAGAGAATTGTCTCTACTTATAAAGCTGCCATACTTTGGGGTGAGGGGGCTGAGAGGGGAGATGGGGCTGGTGAGTCCGGCACAGAGGCGGGCATTGGCGCTGCAAGAGTGAGCCAAGGGGTCTGGATTACAGGGGTGAGACTTGGACGACTGGTAGCTGTAGATTCCATCCTCATCCTGCTCATCCAGTGCTAGTGTAGATCCGGGGGGTACGGGAGGGGAGGGAGGAAGCATAAGGCTCGGGCTCTTCAGGTGGTTCTTGCTGGAAATTTTGTTTGGTTGGCTTTTTGGCAGAGGGCGTTCAGGGATACTAAACATCGTCATGGCTGTGGCGAACACCAAAGTGATACTTGTAAACAAATATATCACCCTGAGCTGACCTCCCATCGACTTCCCAAAGTGCGTATGATCCCAGTTGATGCCACCTACGATGTAGCCGAACCCCCCGCCTAGTCCTGAAAGAGAAGTGGGAGGCGGACGATGAAAAACATGAAGAAATGGACATCGATCTAATGGTATACCTGCGAGTAGAGCATGAATGTTCAGCCCTCGATCCTGATCTTCTGGGCTGCACACATCCATCATGTAGGCATGACTCGGGTTGTCTGCAGAGTCAGCGCTGAAGTCCATCAGAACCACGCCGCACACTGTCAGGATGATCCCCCACTTGTGATTAGTTGCAGTGTCAGCCACAGCTCCTCCGATGTCCCGACCATTCAGCACCAGCGTTAAACCGACCAAAGCACCTGTGCAGACACAGTTGTCAGGAGAGGAACTGAACCTTCTCCACCACAACACCAAACAATATTTTACTGCTGACTGGCCTGCATTTACGCAGGTGCTCACAAGGCCAGCGTATATAGAATATATGATTAATGACTTACCTACAGCCAAGGCCAAAATAAAAGGTCTCCTACGTCCAAAACGGGACGTACAACGATCGCTCCACGCGCCAAGAAGAGGCTGAACAAGGAAACCTGGAAGGTATAGCCAAAGGTAAGTCTTCTTGAAGGATCTAGCCGTTTGCTTCACACTTACCCAATATGGGGCTTATAAACCAAACTAAACTGTAAAATTGATCCGGTAGACCCATCTGTAGGAGCACTGGGGTCACGTACGCCGTCTCCATGGCATAGCTGAACTCAATCCCAAACAGGATGCAGCCGTTAAAGAGAAGTTCTTGAAAAGTGCGTCTAGGAGGAAGCTCGCTGAGGTCCAGCTGGTCCAACGGGCACGGGGTGTTTGGCGGCGGCGGCGGAGAGGGTCGTATTAGCTTCTGACGTTTAGGCTGTCTTTGGAAATTGTTTGCTCGATGACTGAGATGGCGGGTGGTGGATGTGGGGAAGCTTGCCGTTTTAGGAAGTGAGCTTCTCCAGAAACCTTCCTGAGCTGTGGTTGACCTCCCTCCAGGACTGGCCAGGAGAGGGTCACTGGGGGTGCCCATGCCCGGAGAGGACATGTCTGTCAAGCTGGTTTGCTCTGCGACAAAGACAAATGTTGAGAAATCATTTAGAATGTTGAAAGTATATAATATAACTTTACAAAAAAAAAGTTTTGTAATGTGTAAGTAATTACTACATTGACTAGCAGAGGACTCAAATGAATCCCAGGATGCATTTCACCTGAGGGGGATGTTATCATTGCATTAAAACAGCTCCATTAATGGACCGTCCTTCAACCCGGATTGTTGGACAGTAGGAAGAGCATGCGCCTTCAACAAGTCCTACGATTTCTAGGGGCCTCTCTCGTATAACGGATCACGTTTATAAACACATATCAAAACAGATTTGCAATCCTTAAGGTAATAGAAACAAATCTGGCCTGATGGTAACACAAGATGCACAACATGAGTCGGTCCCCAGGACTGGACTTGTCAGGTGCCCCCGAAAGGATGTCTCTGTGGGGCGTATAGCGGTCGCTCCGCATTCCACGTTCTTACTTTCAGATCTATTCATGGTCAGACTCCTTACATCACTGATCTGATCCAGCCTTACACCCCAGCTCGGGCTCTGAGGTCTGTGGATCAGAATCTACTGATGGTGCTGAACACGGTTCAGGACCAGAGGAGAGAAATCCTTCCAGACTGTTGCTCCTAAGCTTTGGAACGATCTTCCTCTCCCTCTGTGTTTGATGATCTACTGACTCCTTCAAGAAACATCTTAAGACCTTTTTATTCGTGCAGACTTTTCCCTGATTTTCTGGGACTCCTGGATTTGTCTTATGTATCTTGGCCTTTTTAAAGTATCTATTTTAACTGTGTATTGTTTTTGATTGTTAAAGCGCTTTGTGACCCTGGTCTAGAAAGGCGCTTTAGAAATAACTATTACTTTCTTACTGACTCCTTCAAGAAACATCTTAAGACATTTTTATTTGTTCAGGCTTTTCCTTGATTTTCTGTAACTCCTGTGTTGTTATCAGTTTTATCTTGACCTTTAAAGTATATACTTTATTGTGTATTGTTTTGATTGTTTAAGCGCTTTGTGACCCTGGTCTGGAAAAGCGCTATATAAATATAAATCACTTACTTACTTACTTTAACAATGCAAACAACATGTTACTGGGTGTGGGTTGAACGACTGATGATTCAAAAAATATTCTTCAACAAAAAATGTACCATTATAAAAAGTTATTGGAAGAGATCGGAAACAATAAAATAGATTGAAGTCTTTCTTCCCTGACCATTACACCTGTGGCACCCTAAGTAACTACACAAAGAACGCTCAGGGGAACGTTTTAATGGACCAATCCAAAGGGATTCTTTTTGGAAACCCAGAGGTCGCTCCAGACCTGCTGCTGAGGCAGGAAGACGGTGTCAGATCATGACTGCGGCTGACCAGAGCCATGGCAGAGAAATGACGACGCAACAGCGACAATGCGCACGTTTGGTGTTGGTGCGCAGCGGCCATGTGCTCGGCGCGGCCGCAGACAGAGGTGTAGCATGCGGCACTGCGCGCATCATCCAGCCCTGGTCCCATTTTAATATTTCACGACGGAAGCTCCCGACGGACACGGCAAAGCTGCTCGCGCTTGACATGACACGCGAGACAATGAGAACAAAGCGATTTTTTCCCCCCCTCAATAAACCATCGTTGCCTCAATATCGCGCGTTTGATGTTGAAAAAGTGAAGATCACACGATCGACATGAGGATGGATTTAAAGATGTACGTTACCTTCTCTGAGAGGCTCGTCATTTACTGCGGCGCACTTTGTAGTCGAACCCTGCAACCATTGTGGTTGATAATAAGATGAACTATTCCAGTCATGACGGGTTTTTTTCTCATCGCTTTGATGCAGTCATCTTCCCCCCCACGTTCACTCCAAGGTCCCTTCTCCCCACCCTTTGCTTTTTCGCTCCCCCCTTTCTCCTCTTCCTCCCGGTCTCTCCCGTGACGTCACGCCCTCTCTGCAGCATCAGCACCACACACAGCATCCCCCGTTTAGAGCACTTAGCTGCGTGATTTTTATAATTGTCCCTTTTTTTTTTTGTTATCAATCAGCAACACTTTTCCTTTTGAGTGTTTCGATCTTGAACGATTCAACATCTTGAATGTTTATTGTTCTGATCATGAGTTGTATACTCTCCGAGTGTTAGAGTTCAAAAACCCACAGAGCTTAATCTTTTTGATCTAAATTATTCATAGTTGTGTGTTTGTGTGTGTGAGTGTTTGTAAGTGACAGAGTAAACATCTGATTCTTTTTTAAGTTTCAGTAACAAATTAACATAGTTCATCTATTTCAACCTACAATTACAATTAATTTACAATTCTGAGTTCGGGGGCAGGAGTGGAGTAAAAGTATCTTGATGTTCTGTTCTATGTTAGTCTTTGTATCCTTTTTCTTTTTTATTTTTCTTTGATCCATGTTCTTTATCTTTAGACTTAGATTGTATCATCTTGTTCTTTTTCTTTATTTCTCTTTGTTCTTGTTCTTATTTTATTTTGATTTATTTTTTATGAAAAATTTCTGTATTTGCTGTGGCTATTGGAAAAAAACAATTTCCCGAAGGAGACCTCCTGAGGGATCAATAAAGTTCTACCTTACCTTACCTAATATTACATATTTAAATTAATGACAAGATGCAGGTATTTATTAAAAATCGGCCAACACTATATTTATTCATTTTCTACGGCTGATTACTTTGTCAGGGTCCCAAGGGGGCTGAAGTGGTCGCAAACAATCCTTCTTCAACCATTGCTGCAGTTATTGAATAGTTCCTAATAGATCCACGTGAACTAAAACTCATTTACCCTTTTATTGATTGTTTCAAATGACATTGATCGGCTGCTGTGGGCGGACAGATAAGGTAGCTGTGGTATAACTATGTACGAGTAAAATAGCCCAGAAGGCTATAATAAATAAATAAATTGTTGCATCCTGGCTCTTTGGTCCTCTGGTGCTACCCAAGACATTGTGGACCGCGGTAACCTGGTTTGGGTTGATGGTGAGCTGTGAACAGTCACACTTATCTTTATGGTTCATATTTGAATTCAAGCATTTGATGATGTTATCAGATGAAGAATGTTATTGTTTGCAATACAGTCCCCGTGTTAGCTGATGAAGAACACAGCAAGGAAACGTGTATTCGTTGAGGATGGAAGAACTTAGCTGCTTCACAAAATCGATAACATGGTAATAAGTAAGTAAGTAAGTAAGTAATTATTATTTGTATAGCGCTTTTCCAGACCAGGGTCACAAAGCGCTTAAACAATCAAAACAATATTCAATAAAATATATACTTAAAAGATCAACATAATACTGATAACACAACAGGAGTTCCAGAAAATCAAGGAAAAGCCTGAACAAATAAAAACGTCTCAAGATGTTTCTTAAAGGAGTCAGTATAGTGTTTTAATGTTCAATTGTCATGAAAGCAGGTGAACCTGTAAAACACGTGTGAGTTAACCTTTGAGCCCATGAGTCACTTTGCACCTCTATGAAGAATGTAAACTAAGAACCAAAATAGTTCAGAATTGGGGAAAATGTTAAATTTATGGTTCTATTTTATTTATTATTATTTTAATTTTTTTTAAACAACCCTAAAATAAACAAAATTAAATAGACACGATTCCATTTATATAAACTTCTAATGCGGCGACCATATAACCCGCCTCCATGCAATCATCGTCTGTGATTGGCTGTGGCGAGCTACATTGGGTCCTCCTGATTGGTTAGAACGTGTTAGGGGCGTTTGCGGAAGAAGTGGTTTTGCAACAGTCTCTTAGACAATCTGTTTTGTAACAGAAAACGAGCGAGAACATGTCGAGCGTCAATCTTGCCGTGGTTGGGAAGAATCTCCTAAAAAGTGCTGCGACTGGACAGGCAAGTGATATTTGAAACATGTTTAATTATTCAAATTAAAAAAAAAAATGTTTCATTTGTAATCTCGGCAAGAAGTAATTTAATATAATGTATTTTTACCATGAGGACATGTGACCATAAGTACATCAATTTTAAAGTGATTGTTTAAAAACCTCATTCCTCCCGGGAGATGACACCCCCTGCAGAGCCTTCAGAGTAATAGCTGAACAAATGAGTCTCCAGGGAGATGTACTGTCTGAGAGCGACCTTTGACCCCATGATATGTAACCAGGCTTTTTATTTATTTAACAAATACAGGTGAGACAATATTTCCCTGTGTTTTAGTAGAACCTCTGTCTGTGTTTTCAGAATGTGGAGCTGCAGTCGCTGTGGCAGGACCAGCCGGTGGTCTTGTTCTTCCTGAGAAGGTTCGGCTGTCAGGTGTGTCGCTGGATGGCGTCGGAGGTCAGCAAACTGGAGCCCGATCTGACGGCCAACGGCGCCGCGCTGGTGGGCATCGGACCGGAGGAGTTCGGGTTGAAGGAGTTCAAGGATGGAGGGTTCCTTAAAGGAAGTAAGTAGACCCAAGGTGTCGGCATAAAAAAACTCAAATGCATGCATCTGTATGTATCTGATGCACAGGTTTAGAGCTGTCAATCATTTTTAAATGCTAGTGCTATGTAAAATTGTTGGTACACACTTGACTGTTGTGCACCTTTTTTTTTATCCCTTGTCTTGTTTTCAAACATGTTGCTCTCCTCGCCGCAGTCGCTTTCCTTCACGCTGTTACAATAATAAGTCCGTCCTGGAATCTGTCTAGTGGTTTGCTCTTTTAAAAAGGTCACCGACGACTCAATAATTCATCATCGCACGGTGCGTTCATATTGATCTTTAAATGAACGTCAAGACACTTGATGAAGCCCTTAGAATGATGTCATCTCAACCTCACACAAAAGAGCAACATCTTGCCCTTTAAAGTATATACTTTATTGAATATTGTTTAGATTGTTTAAGCGCTTTGTGACCCTGTTCTGGAAAAGCGCTATACAAATAAAAATGACTTACTTACTTACTTATAGACTAGATAGTTCCGACATTTCTCTAGTTGCTTTACTGACCCGGTCAGGGGTCATCAATAGGAGTGTAAGCATCAAAAGACGAACCACAGGAAAAAACTTGACGTACAGCTCTGTGAGGCATTTGTTACTGCGACACACAGAAAAATGAAACCCTATTATTTGCCTCTAAATGTTGTGAAAATAAGTAAAAAGCTGAACAAACTCTAGATGGTACTATCTGTGCAGAGGTGCAGGCCCAATCACTTATGGTGAGTTGCATATTTCTATACATTGAACGTTTGCTATCCTATTTATTTATTATAATTATATATATATATAATATTATTGTATATATTATTAATTATATTATTTTATTTTGATTATTTTTTATGAAAAATTGCTGTATTTGTTGTGGTTAATTTGGAAAGAAAAAAAAAATCCAGAAGGAGACCTCCTGAGGGATCAATTAAGTTCTACCTTAACCTTAACCTTATCCTGCCTGTCGTGGTCATTCAACTTATTTGGAAGTTTATTAACTCCATGTGGCGATGAAGTGATACGTTGTTAGTGACATTTGTTCGTGCACTTTATTGTCAACGTGCAAATACTTCGCTCAGGGATTTGAAAAACTCATCTGGACACAACATTCTTCCTCAGGTAGATTTTGTCATTTCACTTTGCTGTCGGGGTCATTCATTTCCTTCAAAGTAGGAAAGTGTTCAGTACCCTGGACGACGTATTTCCTGCTATGTGTCTTCATAATGGTGCACTCATTATTCCACGCTCGGGGCGCTGTAGGACGCACAAGAATTGAATCCTTTCAAATGTGTTGTTTTTTTCCAGGCATTTATGTCGATGAGCAGAAGAAGTGCTACAAAGATCTGGGCTTCAAACGGTCAGTATGTAGCATCAGTTGGCACTAGAGCGTCACTCATCATCAGATCTCCCTTCAGCTACTCGGCGTTAAGTATCGTTCCTGCTGCACTGGGGAAGAAAGTACGAGATGCAGCTGCAAAGGTAGATGGAAATATCTGCACGGTATCTTGTTCACTAAATTAACTGGACCCCCCTGTGTTTTCCAGGCCAATACTGAAGGCATCAGTGGCAACTTCTCTGGCGACCTGCTCCAGAGCGGAGGCATGCTCATCGTCGCTAAAGGTAAATGTGTAACTAATAACACTTTAAATAACACCTTCTTATTCAGCCGCATGCAAGAAGGTGAATCGAACAAAATGTGGTAGGAAAACAAGAATGCATTTTAAATGGAGATTAAAAACATAAGCTTTATGAACAATGTTGTAAAGACTGTTAACACTTGTGTTATCTCAGGGTCAAGTCGACCCGAAGGCCCAAAAACAAATGGGTTTGAGGTATCCCCTGTGTTGTCTCTGGGTCAAGGTGAACGACCTCCACCACTGCATATGTATTTATGGAAGCCAGGGAGGTCGTTCCAATTGACCCAAATGCAAAAAAAAAGGGGGTTTTTTTCGGGTTTTCGGGTTTTCAACCCTGAGATAACACTTACTTAAATGGTTTTTGTAACAATATTAAAAATGTTCATAAATTTGTGTTGTTCTGGTTAATATTTAAGCAGATAAGAAAAGAATAATTCAAATTCATTCCATTTTTTATACAGTGCCTTGCGAAAGTATTCGGCCCCCTTGAACCTTTCAACATTTCGCCACATTTCAGGCTTCAAACATAAAGATATAAAATTTTAATTTTTTGTCAAGAATCAACAACAAGTGGGACACAATCGTGAAGTGGAACGAAATTTATTGGATAATTTAAACTTTTTTAACAAATAAAAAACTGAAAAGTGGGGCGTGCAATATTATTCGGCCCCCTTGCGCTAATACTTTGTAGCGCCACCTTTTGCTGCAATTACAGCTGTAAAAGTAAGTCATTTTTATTTGTATAGCGCTTTTCCAGACCAGGGTCACAAAGCGCTTAAACTATCAAAACAATATTCAATAAAGTATATACTTTAAAGGTCAAGATAAAACTGATAACACAACAGGAGTTCCAGAAAATCAAGGAAAACACGTACACATCGTTTAACATTCAAAGTTCTTAATAAGATGCTGCTTGTTGTTAGGATGTTTACAACAAGTTTTAAGCTTAGCAGATGTGATAAAAACTTAAAGTAACCTCGACTGTAAATGATCATCATGTTTTATGGCATATTTGCCACTAGAGGGCGCTGCGTATCTACTTAAAATCTGAAGGGTTTTATTTTCTTTGGGAAAATATATCTTCCCTTTATTGTGTTGTTTTGGGGTTGAGCACAGCACAAATCACGAAACAAAATGCTTAACAAATAAACGCTTCTTGTATTTTCATGACAATGAAAGTATGTAGCAGCATAAGTAAGTAAGTTATAGTTAGGTTAAATATCAATGTTTCATGTTCACGTTGTTAACACACTTTGTCTTTTGAACACTAGTATAGTTACGTTCTTCAAGGTACATTCATCTTCAATGTCTTCCCAAAGGTGGAGAGAAAGTCCTCCTGCACTTCATACAAGACTCACCGGGAGACCATGTTGATCTGGAGGAAATTTCCAAAGTCTTAGGACTCTCTGCAAAAGTCACAGAAGGTCAACGACCCGTGGTAAGACGAGACCGCCAAACCTCTTGTGTTGAACTCTCCAGCTGAGGGTTCTTTAAAGTTCCCTGTACATCAGCAAAACTAGAACCAAGAGTCCCTGCAGTCGCTCTGACAGTTTCATGTGAATTTCACTTCCCTCAATCCGCCTCGGTGTCATCCAGCCCTAAGTATTCACACACGTTTGAAATCCTCCTAGTCTTGATAAGGAAAAGTTATTGAAATCAGCAGCACATTCTACGTTAACAAACTGACTGTTTAATGCACTTTTCCAGAACACATGACGTGTTTACACGTAACAAATAATGCAGAACATTGTTTTGAAAAACGTTTTTTGTTGCATGACTACTGTCAAGCGCCATCGTTACCATGTCACACCTATAGGTGGCAGTGTAGAGGAAAGAATGAACCCATTCCAGCCAATAAGAATCCTGAGTTCTGACATCATGACCCAAACCAAAGCTGTGTCTCAGATCACATACCTGCGTACATAAACGTAGTACTTTTAGTGCGTCCAACTCAACATTGGGTGTGGTTGGTTCTGACTTGGTCATAAAGAACTTTAATGGAGAAATGTTTATTCATATTATTTTAACAAATATGCAATTGATCAAGTGTGTTCCTTTTTTTTTTTCTTTTTCTTTCAGTGTAACGATGACGTCTGCACTCGGTGATGACATCATCAAACCTCTGCTGTCTACTTACATTTGAGTGTCACTTTGATTCTTTGTTGTAATTATATATATATATATACAGTATATATATATTTATATATATATTAACCATATCTTTGATTTTGTTTAATGACGATAATGAAACATTAAATGTCTTTTTAACCCGCGTTGCTTTAAAATGTTTTTCTCATGCTTATATTCTGACACGATGTTCTGCTGCTTCCTCCCGTTTCTGAGGCGTATTCCACCTAAAGAAACAGTGTCTTTGTAAGAGCCAGGACATGTAAACGTTTACTGGGGAGACTGGGATGGTTGCATCGAAGCCGGGAGTGTGAAGCCACGTTAACTCACTTCCATCAGTGTCATGTGTCACAATTAGACGCGTCAAATCGGATTCATCACAGACGCCAGTGGGAAATTTCCCTATTTTCCTTAAAGCCTTTTTGTGGATGGCGCTCCGGCAAAACACGCTCTGAGAAATGTTTATCTGACCATCATAATCTATGTTATTATTTTTTTTATTTCTAATTTTAACATTTGAAATGTTGGATTTAAACGACATTCTGTCGGCACAGATCTACTTCCATATAAAACTGTCAGATGGTGATGAATCGTGAATCGTTTTTAATGGTTAATAACATAAAGGCAGCATTTTAATGATGTAATAGAAGAACATATGATTAAAATGCTCAGTTTTGATCCTTTGATAATACATTTCCGAGAGCCGATGAAGCGGAACGATGATGATTTTTCACGTCGCAACTTTCATGCGTGACAGAGACGAGACGTGAGACGTTTTTCAATTCACTTTAATAATAACAGATTAGTCACAGAATCAACAGTTTTGTGTGTGTGTGCGTGTGTGTGACATAGCAGCAGGAACAGTCTTGAAACATCTGGCTAAGCAAAACTCTCCAACATTCATGTCGATAGATACATTGCTCTGATTGGTTCAACAGATAAACATGTGACTATTTATAGGAATATATATACTGTTTATATAGTTCATACTTGGCCGGTCATTACAAAACTTTTCAACATGAAATAAAATGGTTTACAGAGTTTTATTAAAGGGCAACAAATGTGAAAACAGACTCACTCCCATGTTTTAAATGTTGAATCTTCCTTTACAAAATGAGGTAAGTCTCTCATCATGACCATGTTTTGAACTTATAACTTTATTAAGTTCTCCCCCGTCTGAAATCTCGGCGAACAAGAGGTTACGAGAGCGCAGTCCAGTTTTGATGCTTGACCAATCACAGCAGAGTGGGTGTGGTTATGGTAAATAAGATTTAATCTCCAGATAAAAATAAGTGTTGTAAGTGGGCGGGGCTTAAGATAGTTTTCAATGAAAAGAGAGTTCTGTCCAAACAGACACATACTGATGAGTACAATAGAGTCCTACATCTATTTAAGACACTTAAATAAACACATTCAGTTGCCCTTTAAATGTAGTAACACAGAAGAAGAAACACCATAGATATACTACAATACATCAAATGTGAAGGTACAGTTTTTTACTCCTGAAAAACGATTGGTTCATCTGCTTCACCAGCTGCAAACTGTGCACACGTTTGGTCTCTGAAGTTGTGGTTTAGATCAGACACAATGCGCTAACAACACTGCACACCCGACGTTACGCTGTGTTGTTAGCGTCCGCTAGCACATAGCTCCACACGACAGCTCAGAACACACACTTTGTAACATTTGATCATAAAATACTTTGTGAAAACGAGATTTATTTTCTTTAAAAAGCCTCAGATTGTGGAGTTTTTAATCTTCATTTTGCTTTTTTCTTTTAACGATCAAACTTTCAGCAACTTCTGAATCACATTTCTATGTCTTGAATCGAGAAGCTACACTGGATCATTTCATCTTTTTTTTTTTAACATGCGCACAATAGGCCTAAAATGAGGTTCACAGAAAACCTTTCGATTCTATCATTTTAGTTATCAGTGCCAATAGAAACATCATTTTCTGCAACAAGAAAAAAACCTCATTTGAAGAGTTAATTTCCATCCAATAAAGTGTCATTCAATCTTTCCAGCTCATTAAAGTCGTAACGGCTCTGGCTGGAAAATGAGGGGAAAAAAAAAGCCGCCGGTTGAAACGTCTGCACATGCAAAGAAGAAGCAACAAGTGTCTTACTGGCTCAAACACAGCATCCGAGGGGGGTCCCCGGGGTCTCGACGTGAACACATGTGCACAGTCACGCCACGAAGATTCACCACAAACGACAGCGAGAGGACCGAAGACACCATAAAAGCTTTGAAGCCACATTCAGTTCTGCAGCCTCCGCCGAGACCTAACAGTCAGTTTAGCAAAAGGCATCTGTGAACGACCACAAGCAAACAAGTGTGTGTTCATGTGTGTGTGTGTGTGTGTGTGTGTGTGTGTGTGTGTGTGTGTGTGTGTGTGTGTGTGTGTGTGTGTGGCTGGACTTTCATCCTCTGATGTTTTTTGCCTCTGTCATTACTGGTCAATAAAAGGTAGAAAATAACAGTCGTGGCTCTGACCTTTTCATCAATGGCTGGCGTCTATTCAGCCGGGAGCCGGAGGGGCTCGTGGTCGAGGGGACGGCGCTTCACGACTTTCATCTCTGGCACCAATCAATGTGGGATCAGAGGGAAAAAAAGCCACTTGATCTGTGTGTGTCCATGCATGAGCCGCACGGGTCAGTGGGCGCTCGGCTGGAGGACGTTTAAAGGTAAATAAAGACTATTGTGTGCGTCCTGAGGACGGAGGGGACGAGCGAACACGGTTCTACAGTGTTTGGCTGAGAAAACCATTTTATAAGGTACTTTGAACTTTTCCTACACTGTTGCAACACATTTACTTTTTTTACTCGGTTTGATCTTCACAATAAATATAGTCAAAAATAAAATATGTTCAACAAAAGTCTAATAATCTTGTGAATAAACTTTACTTTTGTGGAATATCATTTTGTCTTTTTGTCACAAATAAATATCTTTCTAAGTCTTTTTACTATTATACACATAAGGTTTTCAACTTCATTTGGTAAATAATTATTAAAGTGAGGTTTGTATAGCATGACAACAAATTGATCTACTAAAATATGTTGTTATTGTTCAAATTTCCTGACAAATAAGCTCTTCTTACTCTCGAGTTCTTGATTTCTCGTAATCATTTAGCTCAGTGAGATGTTTTTCTCTTAAACAAGAAATAGTCGAGTACACACATGTATTTATTTGAATCTTTTTTCAATCGATATGTGGATGTATAATACTAAAAGTACTGTAAATTGTTGTCATTTTTAATCTGGACTAACAACAGACTTTAATGACAGCATTTGTAAAACTTTATTTTAAATACATTTTTTTTTCTTCATCTTAATCCTTATTTATTTAAAATACAAATGTATTTTTTATGTGATATTGGTTCGGTTTTCGTATAACGTATGCTCTTAAGCGCTTTAATATTTACAAAACAACACTGAGGTTCTACAGAAACGTTTACATTTGTTGTATTTTGCATATTTCCTCTGATGTAATAAATCTTAAATCTTTAACGCTCAACCTTTTTCTCCTGAAGTTCCTCTTCACTCTTCTACTTTCCTTTTTTTTTCATCACGTCCTCTCGCTGGATTTAATTGAACACTTTCTATTCATAAGTGAAAGTAACTTTAAAGCATGTCTTGTCTGCGGCAGCAGACGAGCAACAATCATCCGCGGAGCCGTTCGGGAAACTTTTATCCTCCCATTTCAATATTTCATGACCCCGTCAGTGTGACCGTGTTCAGACCTGCTGCCCTCAGCAATGATTCAACAGTCTTTTGCTAATTTGTTTTATGTAACAGTGAATGAACAAACTCTCTGAGTGTGACTAATCTACTCCTCCGCTCTCCAGCAAAGCCTCGAGCGTCACTCCCTCCTTCTAACACTAGAAACTCTCCTTCCTCTCAACACCGCCGAGGTACGAACACACCAGAGAGTCTTCCACTGATGAATCACAAAATCTACACAAACATTTTTTTTCAGTCAGGCAGCTGCTGAGCAACAACAGCGCCACTGAAAATGTCACTACAGAATCAGACTCTCTCGCTGTTTCTCTAAATCAGTTATTGGTTGAGCAGGAATGTCAGTTGGGGTTTGGACCGGGTCGGACTCTCTACCAGACACGACACTTCCGCTTCGGGTTCATCCTGCTTCCCTTCGGGCACTGGAAGGCCTCCGAAAAAGCCTCAAAATTCTGCAGAGATCCAAGTACTCTAGAAGAAGAGCATGTGAAGAACCATAAGGCATTATCACATGGTTGATGAGAGAATGTTATCATATTGATACGAATTATATTTTTCCTCACTATTTAAAGTCTCAGGGTTCTATTGCATTAGAGCAAATTCACACACATTTTAAAACATTATAGAATAAACTGATCGCTCATGAAGTGTCTAAGCAGCACAGGAGCACATTTCAGCCACTTTTAATAAGATACATATCAACCATTAAGTTAGATTGATAGATATATCATAATACAGTAAATAGATTGACAGATCAATTTCACTTTATGTAGTTAACATTTAAGATCAAATGTTCTCTTAACGTCTTCTTATTGTCCCAAAGCCATACAATTAAAACATACAATGATGTTGAAAATTAAATTTGTAATAATTAAAGTAAAAAAAATGAAAATGAAAATGAAATTTGTAATAAATATAGTAAAAAATAAAATATGTTAAAAAAAAGTCTAATAATCTTGTGAATAAACTTTATTTTTGTGGAATTTAATTTTGTCTTTTTGTAAACATAAGGTTTTCAACTTAATTTGTTAAATAATTATTAAAGTGAGGTTTGTATAGCATGACAACAAATGTATCTACTAAAATATGAATTTTTGTTTTTTGTTATTGTTAAAACTTCCTGACAAATAAGCATGAGTTCTTGATTTCTCGTATTATTTTAGCAATGAGCTAAAATAATACGAGCTCAATGAAATTTGTAAAGGTTTATATAAATATATAATCTATAAACATAGATACTAGTGTGTGTTTCTGTCTGTTTGTGTGTGTGTGTGTTGAAAATGATCATATAGACCACTGGCCTCCCAGTGAACATTTCAGGGGGCATGATAACTCCAAGACGTCCAAGACATTTCAAATGCGTTTGAAGTTTTATTAAATGTATGATATGAAAAGTTTGTTTTTTTAGACCCAGGCGATGATTTTAGCTGGGGTTCATGTAAAAAGTAGAAGCTCCTCCTTCCCTGGGTGACCTCATGTCACCCCCACTCTCTTAAAGAAGAAACTAAGAACAAATAGGATATTATCAATGTTTAGAGTCCATGTGAAGAAACAACATTTGTATTGTAATAATCCAAAATGTAATCTTTTTAAATGTGTTTGCCAAATGTTGTTGCCAAACTATGAAAAAAAACAAAAAGAAACGCCCTCTTAACAAAGTTCCTGGAACGATTAGAGATTCGTAGTACAATCAAAGTTAATGTACGGTAAAACAACAAAACTAATCTTTTAAACCGATTGATTGAAAACAAAGATTTGAGTTTCTTTGTTCAAGGTTGAATTCCTGCCAAAATGATAATATCCAGATTGTTTTGTGTTGTTTCCCAGAGGGAGAAAACAATTCTCAAGTGGGATCAGGGTCCACTGGAGCCAGTCATATAATAATTCATTGTATAATTCAGATGAAAACATCAAATAGAGTCTTACCTGTATTCCAGAGGACTGTGGGAGTCGGTCTTGATGGACTGGCTGGCGTACTCGGGTCGATAAGCACCGCACCAGACCTGCGGACGGACGAGTTAACAACACGACACGGAGTGGTTTGAACGGACGCCGTTGAACTCTTTCTCTTCTCGCTCACCTGGGCAAAGTTGAGGAAGAAAAGCTGCTTGTGGTCCAGACCAAGTCCCGGCAGACGAGCCTCTTCCCCCTCTGTCTCCACCCACTTAAGATAAGCCTGAAACAGAATCAAAGCATCAGTAGATGTGGCGTCCCTGTACGTTTTGTTACTGCCCACCTTGAACGCCTGACGCACACCTCCATTGTCGGCTATGTTCTCCCCCAGCGTGCTTATCCCACTGACCTGCACACACACACAGCTATTAACTACACACACGACAACATTTAAGACGACTTACATTCTGTCCTCCGGCCAGTTTCCAGTTGAAGTTGCCATATTGTTGCACCATGCACTGAGACTGCTCTTTGAAGTGCTCAGCTGAGAAGTTGCTCCACCAGTTCAGCATGTTTCCGTCCTTGTCGAAATTACGTCCTGCGAGCAGAGCAATGGATGAGGCGCCGACAATGACCGCCCTGCTGAGTGACTGGTCTGGTTGAGGACAACCAGTCATGTTCATGTATGAAGGTGGACATAAGGAGAGGCGAGTCAACGATGGTCGAGATAGATGAAGGTGCAGAACCGTCTATGGCGATCTCTGACGGAAAGAAAAAGTCAATGGGTTTTCTAGGAAATGACTTCCTGTTTTTCCTCAAGGTCAACTAAAACAGTAGGTCGACGGACAGATTTGTAAAGTGTACTGTAAGTAAGTAATAGTTATTTCTAAAACGCCTTTCTAGACCAGGGTCACAAAGCGCTTTAACAATCAATAACAATACATAGTTAAAATATATACTTTAAAAGGCAAAGCCACATAAGACAAACACAGGAGTCCCAGAAAATCAGGGAAAAGCACAAATAAAAATGTCTTAAGATGTTTCTTGAAGTCAGTAGATCATCAAACACAGAGAGAGAGGAATATCGTTCCAAAGCTTAGGAGCAACAGCCTGGAAGGATTTCTCTCCTCTGGTCCTGAACCGTGTTCAGGAACCATCAGTAGATTCTGATCCACAGACCTCAGAGCCCGAGCTGGGGTGTAAGGCTGGATCAGATCACTGATGTAAGGAGGAGTCTGACCATGAATAGATCTGAAAGTAAGAACCAGAATCTAAAAATTGATCCTGAAGAAACTGGCAGCCAGTGAAGAGTTTTAAGGATCAGGGAAATGTGAGTTCTTCTACTAGAGCGGGTCAGAATTCAGAGTTTTGTATCAACTGCAGGCGAGACAGCTCCTTCTTGTTTTACACAAATATAAACTGTTACAATAGTCTAAACTGATTGATGGATTAAAAGCTCAAGACCGTTTGGTAACATAATTTTCCCAAGTTTAGAGTTTTTCGTCAATGGAAGGAAACAGTTTCTGGTCAGTTTTCTGCAGTGTTGAACTAGAGACATGTCTTTGTCAACCTTGGAACCTTGTCATCAAGAAAAGAACAGATTCCATTTGAATAATGGAAGAAAAAAAAGTTACTAAAGTCCTTCAAGAACACCGCCGCAGGACCAGGTGGGCGGTAGACTGAAAGACAATAGAAAGGGCTTGAAGAACCCACCAAACACATAATAGCACGAGGCATGAATGAGTCCTTGAGTCTGTACTGATCTGAGAGTCAGAATTGTTTCGCTAGTGTGGAAGTATAAAATAAAACGTAAACAATGTGACGTCTCCCTTCAGAGGATGGATCAGCTCGCTAACATTCGTTCTTCTTCTCTCTGCATACGTCACAGTAAAACCTTGGCTATCCAAATCCATGCGTTTGTGTCTTCTCGCCTGGACTACTGCAACAGTTTGTTTTCATGACTTAACAAGAAGGATCTGTCTCGCCTGCAGTTGATTCAGAACTCTGCAGCGAGAATTCTGACCCGCTCTAGTAGAAGAACTTACATTTCTCCGATCCTTAAAACTCTTCACTGGCTGCCAGTCTATTTCGGGATCAACTTTAAAATTCTGGTTCTTACTTTCAGATCTATTCATGGTCAGACTCCACCATACATCAGTGATCTGATCCAGCCTTACACCCCAGCTCAGGCTCTGAGGTCTGTGGATCAGAATCTACTGATGGTTCCTGAACACAGTTCAGGTTTTGTTTGATGGATCTACTGACTCCTCCAAGAAACATCTTAAGACGTTTTTATTTGTTTTATTTTTTCCTTGATTTTCTGGAACTCCTGTTGTGTTATCAGTTTTATCTTGACCTTTAAAGTATATACTTTATTGAATATTGTTTTGATTGTTTAAGCGCTTTGTGACCCTGGTCTGGAAAAGCGCTATATAAATAAAAATTACTTACTTACTTACTTACTATGATTGGTTCTTGCCCATTGACATAATTTCGATTTTTTTTTTACTTGAGCGTTTTGTACTAGAGATGTTGCCTCAAATGTGTCCCATTACGGTGATTTCTATTCCTCCATGTTCTTCTGTGATGTACCTGATGTCGTTACTCATTCCTTGAGCGATTGTTCCAGAACCAATGACTAATATTGATGATTCCCGGTCCAGTTGGCCGGATGGTGAAGTGAAGTTTATCTGGAATTAGCTTCACAAAACCCCCTAACATTGGGATTGAACCAACACTAATTCTATTTTGGGACCCTTGTTCAGGCGCTGGAAGTTTCGTCACGGTGTGTGAGGCAACATTCATCCAGTGTTGAATCAACAGTTGCTGACCGTTGTCATCAAATCCGTGCGTGATCTCGTGCCCGATGACCATCCCGATCCCACCGAAGTTCAGAGCCTGGTGCTGGTGTTTACTGAAGAAAGGTGGCTGCAGGATTCCAGCAGGGAACACTGGAGGGGAAAAAAGCAAAGTGAAGTCGACGACACGTGGATGTTCTGAGTGACGTGTACACGGCTGTAAAGAGTCAATTCATGTGGAAATAATGAATAAAAGAAGTTCATATTCAGGCTCACCTATTTGGTTTCTGTTGGGAGAGTAAAACGCATTCACCACAGCTGGACCAATGATCCACCTGAAGAAATATTGTTAAATCCTTCATAATTTAATTGTGTAGTAAATGTGTTTAGAATAACATTTACAAATTTTAAAAAAAAATACACACTTGTCTTTTATCACCAGGGAACTTAAAAACAAAACTCTGGTGTATCATAGAGACATCGTTTATCACAAACATCATTACTTGGGTGAGAATGAAACATTTATCTCTATGTACATTAAGGACCAGTTTAACGTCAACATTGTATTCAAGGACTGACCATCAGATAAAAACAGTAAAACTACATATATAGTTTGTGCTCCACTCATTTTAACTAGTGTACAAGTTTATTTTTTTTAGTAAACTTGAATGAAACGAACATGTTTAGTAGCTCACAGACTAATAAAATAAAAATAAAGAACCTTTTAGGCAGTAATAATCAATAAAACAGAAATTCTATTTTTCTAACAAATGCCCTTTGACCCCGGACCAGAAGTTGGGGACCCCTGCATCAAGACAATAACAAACATTTGACACACAGTATAATTTATATCAACTAAATCATTTTAAATGCCCCTTGAACTTATTGTACAAAGACAAGGTTTAGTTTTTATACCTATTAGGTGCATTTTATCCTGTATAAAAAAACCCACAGACAAAAGCCTGAGCCTTAAATGTTAGTTATTTAATCATGATACTTGAATGATTCGTAGACTTATGTATCAAAGCCACAGCAGCACTTACAAGTTTGGATCGACTGGTTCTCGTAGCTTCTTCAGACTCTTGTGAGCTTCCGACTTCAGGTTCTCCAGGATGTTCTCAAAGTAAAGCTCTTCGCTGAAGTTCAGCTGCGGCACCAAACGCTCAGAATCAAACTCAACACACTCGAGAAACGAGAATCATCCCCTGCTTACATGAGCGTATTCCTGATCCAACTTCCTGTTGTCGCTCTGCAGGATGTGATCCGGGTACCCGATGTGTTCCTTGATAGACATGGCCTGAGATGGTGCATCAGTCAGACAAATGGTTTCATGTGTAAAGCAAAATTTAAACGTTTCACTTTTTCTCTGGCCTTTTCCTTGGAGGGAGTGTCCATCCAGCTCAACTCCTCCAGAGTCTCCACGTAGGCCTTCTGGATTTTGTTGATGAGGTCACTGACCTGCAGACATCAGAGAAACTATTGTAAACTATGGCCAGGTGAAAGGCAGGGGACACCCTGGACAGCTTAACAGTTCATCAACAACACAAACATAGATGCCTTATATGACAAATCGACGTTAATACAAAGAAACCTCTTATTGATAAGACCAGAAATGTTTCCTTGATTTTCTGGAACTCCTATTGTGTTGTCAGTTTTATCTTGATCTTTAAAGTATATACTTTATTGAAAATTGTTTTGATTGTTTAAGCGCTTTGTGACCCTGGTCTGGAAAAGCGCTATACAAATAAAAAGTACTTACTTATTACTTACTTACTTACTTACTTACTTACATCTGTGTATAATGTTGAACACTGCCTCTAGCGTAAGTGGAAGGTACTACAATGTCTCCAGTGTGGCTATAATGTTTTTCGGATGATCAGACAACAAGCCTCCAATTTTAAACCACCAAATTTTATTTCTTGTAACTCGCCTTCTGCGTTTCCTTCCTTTGATTATCTCAATATTAAAAGCATATTTTAATATTCTATTCCTTCTATCTTGCCCTTTAAAGTATATAATTTATTGAATATTGTTTTGATTGTTTAAGCGCTTTGGGACCCTGGTCTGGAAAAGCGCTATACAAATAAAAATTACTTACTTACATATATTTATTTTTATAATTTATTTAGTCAACAATTTACTATGACTTCCCAGACTCTGCACAGTTCAATCTCCTCGCTTTAGAACAACTTAGATAATGCTCTCTGACCTACACTAAAGGACAGACTCACAATAAAATGTAACCATTTCTCAAGGTTATCTACAGGAAGTGCCAACTACTACTCTTAAAGGCTGAACCCTCGACCTCAAGAAAAGGTTCATTTTCCCGAAAACAACATATATGGTGTGTCTTGACGTTGTGTTGCCGTAGATGACGTACTTGAACGCACACAGAGTTGTGAAGGAATGTTGCACACGTCAGCGTTCGCGTCAAGCAACATGCAGAACATATTGATTTCACTTAAACAAGTCTTTGTTTCAACACGTCTCACCATCCGTTTACTTTCTCCAGCGAACGTCTCGTGCACGTAGAGGGCGCCGACCGCGTTTTCCATGCTGCTCTGGACGTAGCGAACGCATTCTCGCCACCAAGCGTCCTCCACCGTCGTCCCGTATAAAGTCTGGAGGGACAAGGAACAGCGATATTGACGATTTCAACGGTACAAGGTGAATAACGTTCACCTTTCTGTAGCGAGCCCTGGCGTCTTTGAAACGGTGGCTCAGGCTGTTGACTCTGTCGATGATGAGCTGCCAGGTGAGGTAGTTCTGGATGGTTCTGCAGCCAAAGTTGTAATAAATAGGCTTATTTTCTATCACTTCGCTTTTGGTGGATTTGACAGAACTGACCTGGCACTGTGTTTGGCCAGGACTTCGTTCATCTTCTCGAGGTAAGGGGTGCTGTACACAACCACTTCCTCCTCCAGCTGCACCTCAATGGACACACTGGAAAGGACGCCTTGAATAAATCGAGTCCAGTTGAAGCCCTGAACGGATAAGAAATAATTCACTATTTAGGGTTTAAAGCACTCATTCTAATCGGTACGCAGCCTCTGGGTCAAGGTGACCCAGTGGTCTAAAAAAACGAATGTGTTTGAGGTATCCCTGGTGTTTGCTTCTGGGTCAAGGTGAGCGACCTCTGACACTGAATGTATTTCTGGAAGCCAAAAGTCGTCCATCTTAATCCTGAGGTATCACAAGGGATACCTCAAACACATTTTTTTCGGCCACCAGGTCAGCTTGAGTCAGAATACGCACAGAGTCAAGTGGTTGAATCCCAAATTAGAGTTACATGTATCCAACAACACAACTACAAAGTCGATCATCATACCACAGCCTAGGGTGTCATGGTGCCAAGAGTACACGTGGTAAAAACAGTCTAATAACAAAGGCACCATTTGGGTTCAGATCAGCCCAAGGACCCGCAAGGGAAAAGGTAACTAGGGGTTAACCTACACCACGACAAGAAAAAGAAAGAAAAGAAAATCTAAAAATATTTATGTTTATATATATTTATAATATGTTTGAATATTTAACTTGAAAAATACCGAAAAAAAAAGTATTTATTTTTGATATAAATAATCAAAAAGAAACTGGGAATGAACATTTTCTCAAGTCAATGATGATTGGTTTGTTGGTTGATTGTCTGTTGGAAAGAGAATTCTGGGAATTCTCTCATCTATAGCCAACTTTGATGCAGACTTACTGAAAGAGTGCATATAGGGGTAGAGAAAATACCTGCCGAAACCCCCTTGAGTGCTGACCCGACTGTACCTTCCAGTATGTCACAGTAAACTCTGCAGCGAGAATTAAGCTCTGCATCGAGATTCTGACCCGCTCTAGTAGAAGAACTCACATTTCTCCGATCCTTAAAACTCTTCACTGGCTGCCAGTTTCTTTCAGGATCAACTTTAAAATTCTGGTTCTAACTTTCAGATCTATTCATGGTCAGACTCCTCCTTACATCAGTGATCTGATCCAGCCTTACACCCCAGCTCGGGCTCTGAGGTCTGTGGATCAGAATCTACTGATGGTTTCTGAACACACTTCTTACTTACTTACTTACAGTAAACCCTGCTCCCTGGCGATTTTAACCTTATTTTAGTGTATTCTTGATTGATGGTTTAAAAGTGTCGATGAACTCACGTTGAGGCCGAACGTGTTCTGGAGTTGATCAATTGTCATCTTGTTGTAAAGAGTGGTGACATCCTGGCGTTCCTCTGCAGGTGACGTCGCCTTCAGACGAAGAACAGAGAAGAAAGTATGTTTTTTAATAACGTACCATCTGATTTATCCCGCAATGATCTGCCCAGACAAACAAAACACTCGTAATCATTCTCGGCGCCGCTGGAGCACGGACATGGGCGTTCGTTCATCTTCTTCCAATGATTCATTTTGCTTATCCTTCTTTCCAAAAAAACCATTTCCTGCCTCAGCCAGCGCTCACGTTGGCAATGTCGGTTTCCAGCTCCAGCACTTGCATCATTTCCTCCCACACGTGGTTGTCGTCCTGAGTCAGGTTGCGGTCCTCGCGAGTTATCTTCGCGATGGAAACCATGAAGTGCAGGTAGGCCTCTCGAACCTGTGGGGGATGGGAAACCATGCATGAGGTCCACTGGAAGATGAGAAGTCTGATTTTTGTTGAACCAAAACGTTGGTCCTATTCTTCCCTTGCACAATCCGATTTGACTCCTGCTGGAACATTTTCAAAATAAAATATATATTTAGGATTCACAACAAGTTCAGTCACAGGTTTGGGAAGGTCTATGTAGATCAGACCTGGGCAAAGTGCGGCTCGGGGGCCACGAGCGGCCCTTTGACTGTGTTTATGCGGCCCTCGTAATGTCAAAGTATGATCATGTATTTTGCATTAACAAATGTTTTTTGTATTAATTATTTATTTACATTTCAACATAACATTTATTTACTTTTTGTGTGTAATTTTCGAGTATATATGAATCCCTAAAAACATTTTTTTATAAGTTAATTGAAGCGTTGTAAGAGTTATTGCAGCGTATTTACCTTAATAATAGTCACGGCCTAATGACGAATGTCCTTTTATTTTTAGGGATTTTTTTCGTCTTTCTTTTTGCTTGACGGCCCCTAACAACATTCACATAATTTAAAGTGGCCCTTGAAGAATTATTATTGCCCACCCCTGATCTAGATTCTACTATAACACAGAGCCAGACTCAAATAGTGTGACTATATCAAGATGGATAAATATAATTAAAAAAGATCAGATCAGGTGTAATTATGCAATGATATCATAAAAATAAGAAATGCTACTGATTGTATATTAAGGGGTTTCTGCTCACCTTTTTGTAGTTCCCATCATTGAAGTAATAGTCTCTCGATGGCATTCCTAGTCCTGGCTGGTCGATCTGAAGGGAAAGAACCAGGCCGTGATTTATTGATATGTTTTAAATAATAATATAATAATAATAAATGTGAGTCTTACATAAATGATGTGGCGACGAGAGTCGCGGTCGTCGGTCCAAACATACATGTCCAGCAGGACCTTCTTGTAGAAGCGAGCCGTGAGTGTGGCCAGCGTGTCTTCCAGGCTCCATGTTTCTTCTGTGGAGGAACAAAAACCACCCTTCAGGGTCATTTTGTTTCTGTGTGTTTGCATTAAAAAACATCTGGGCTGACGGAGGAGCTGCTCCTGTCGTCTCTAATTACTGATGACATAAATATATTTTCGCTGACTCTGTGGGAGGACGAAGAGACAGATGGAGAGACAACAAAGACAGATGGTCGAGCAACAAGCATCCACCTGTCGTGTTGGTCCAGTCGTTGGATGCGACCGGCCAGTCGCCGATGCTCTCCATGAGCTGCAGGAGAGGCTGAGAGTCACGCTGCTCGATGAGACCTGAATGTAGGAACGACACCATAATGAATCGTCATGCATCCTCTCTCTCCGTGTTTGATGATCTACTGACTCCTTCAAGAAACATCTTAAGACGTTTTTATTTGTTCAGGCTTTTCCTTGATTTCTCCTGTTGTGTTATCAGTTTTATCTTGATCTTTAAAGTATATACTTTATTGAATATTGTTTTGATTGTTTAAGCGCTTTGTGACCCTGGTCTGGAAAAGTGCTATACAAATAAAAATGACTTACTTACTTACTTACTTATTTACTTCCAACATGAAAGATTCTAAACTCTAAATCTACTGATAGGAAAGATGGGGAGTAAAAACATTTAAAGATTTTTTGAGAGGGTGTTTTCCAGGAAATCTCTATAATAACTATATTTCTACTATAATCCGATTTTTTTAATGACTTTATCCCCTCAATAAATAACAATAATTCATGGTAATTTCCAGGAATGAAAGGAGAAATGTGTTTAACCATGTTTAGCTCGCTGTGATATATGTTTATTTCCACTTTCTTGTTTTTTTGTTGGGGTTTTTTCTTCTTTTTTGACAACTTTTGTCGCTCCCCCGTTCTTCTTGTCAGTGGGCTGCAAACACGATTGTAGGAACCAATGTGTTTGATTTTTAAATAATCATAAGAATTACTTTTGGCTGCACAGGATTTTACAAGAAGTGCATTTCAACACACTTTATTCCTCTTCACTGGTTCTAAACTGGAATGGATCCCATCTCGGTACATGTTTCCTGGTTTTGTATTAGTTTTATACTTTTGTCGTTTTGACTTTTACTCGCACACGTAAACTTTTTGACTTTTATTTTGGATCAGCAATCTGAAGGTTAGGATCTGTGTTGAAGATGAACAAGGAAAGTCTTGAAGGTTAAAAGATCTTTTAGGACCTACTCTCATTCATGCACGACATGTAGAGGGCTTTGGCTTTTTGGATGGCGTCTCTGTCCCGTTCATCCTCTGTTTCCAAAACACCTGGAACAACACAAAGCAACGTTCAGTCTTTCAAAAAGCTACTTCCAGCTGATAGCGTAACATGAATCCGGTTCTGTCCCATTGTTAGGACCTGACCTTTGAGGACAATCTCAAGTTTGTCCCTCAGAATGTCAAACACGCTGTGACGGGAGCTGGTCTCCGGGATAACGTGGCGCTCCAGCCAACCCCCGCAGGCGTACTGGTAGAAGTTGTCACACGGCTTCACGGACTGATCCATGTTCTGGAGCAGTCTGGAGGCTGGAGGGCGTGAGTTGATGAAACAAAAAGGTTTTTTTTTCTCCAGATGAAACATGAGGACACGAGTTCTCTCACCTGCAGTGACACACTCTGCAGTCGTGCACACACTGTTGATGTTGGACTTGAAGAGCTGGTCTGGGGAACATCAGAATCAAACATGACTGGGTGACGAACGTACACGCAACACGTGAGATTGTACTGGTCGGTTTGTTAGCTCGGGGGAACGAACATCGGTCGTCTGACCGAGTGTGACAGACGCTATTGTCCATCTGTGCTGATGAGGCAGTGACGGGATTTACAGCGACTACAGACGGGAAGTGACGGCTCACCTACAGTTGAGCTTCTGGTCAGGGTGGGGCGATGGGATTGTTCTGGAGGGTTGAAACAGCAAGATTAAAAAATATTGACGCTAAACATGTGTTGTTTTTATTTTCTTTTATAGCAGATAGAAACCAACTTAAAGCAATAGCGCAGTGTTCTACTAACGGCACCTCAAACATGGCCCACAAACATTTAAAAATGGAGTCCAATGATCAGTAACCAAACATATGGTCGCCACAAAACAGCCAGGGTGAATGACTTAAGTGATTAAAATTACCAGAAAAAATATATTTTAATGTTTTATATTAGATCAAAAGAGGAAATTTAAAGGAGAGGCAAGTGCTCGACCTCACAATGACTTTAGTGACTTTAAAATCAAGCGTAAGAAACCTGAAATAATGTGTTTTTGAGGAGGTATTTGAAGTAGTGTAGCTACTTCAAATACCTCCTCAAAAACACATTATTTCAAGAATAAAACAAAAACAAAAATGATGGGTTTGTTGTTCAAGCAGCAAGAAATTGAACTTAGTTATGAATTGACATCACTAATAGAAACGCCTGATATTCAATAACACGTCCAGACGTACCTTTCACCACGGATGTGTAGAGCACCACCAGCCCGGCCAGGGCACAGCTGACCAACAGCAGCAGCACGGAAAGTCCAATTTCAGCGACGGTCCAACGGTGTTTCCCAGGTTTGCTCGACTTCTCCATGATATCCATTTGACTTTCCGACTTTCCCATTCTCCTGACTGCCCTGTGAAGGTGCAGCGAGATCGTCAGTGTGTGCGTGAGTGAGTGTGTGTGTGTGCGTGTGTGTGTGTGAACATGTTATTTTAAACACAAAAAGTATGTGTTCTCTTACTTTTTCTCAGAATCTTTATTTTATGATCCTAATTAAAAATCTAGATCTTCATAAAAAAATAAAAATAAATGGGTTTTTTTATGAAATAAACTAGTGATTCCAGTAATGACACTAACTGTGACCAGTTTAGTCCTGCAATGCATTCTGGGATGCTATATGCAACATTTCTGCGTACTACAGTCAGTTAACCTCACATTTTTTAAATTCAAAATACACAGTTCAGCATAAAAACAAATACTTTATGGATAAAAACAATAACATTAAAAAACGTTTTTCCAAAATAGCCCTCATTTGCATTTAACTGAAGTCATCATGTATAATCTAAAACAATTTATATGAATTTATAACTGGTAAATATTAGCTAAAGATTGATTTCATTATTTATTTATTTTTCCTACTTTGGAAGGAAGGGTAAGTAAGTAAGTAATTTTTATTTGTATAGCGCTTTTCTAGACCAGGGTCACAAAGCGCTTAAACAATCAAAACAATATTCAATAAAGTATATACTTTAAAGGTCAAGATAAAACTGATAACACAACAGGGGTTCCAGAAAATCAAGGAAAAGCCTGAAAGAGTCAAAACGTTTTGGAAATGTGTCTCTGAGGAATGATCCAAAATAAATATTGACATTCCAATAAGCATCAACCATCTGTGTTCAGGGTTTGTTTATGACTTGTTTATACTTTTATTGTAGTTTTTTATGTAATTTTTTCATCAATGAAAGATAAGCATCTGACATTATATTACTTATACTGTGTATATTAGTGAAGGCATCCAAATAATCCTAAAGAAGGGATTGTACCAAGTATGGGGCCTTGTTGAAAGCTTCATGCTGTCAGCGACTGTAATGATTATTGACCATGACATCCAACAATTAAACCACAATCTGACACGCACGCTCGGCCTCGCCATCATCGGCCTATTTCCAGGAGTTCCATTTGTATGAAGTATGATTATATGTGGGTTCCAAATGGCAAGTGAGCATTTGTTGGAAGGACAAAACGACGGGTCGCGCTTTTCTCCAGGCATTGCTGCACATCTATTCACTCTAAAACACCTGTTTCTCCGCCACCAAGCCCGTCATTAGTCCTGACAGGACAGACTGTAAATCAGAGGTTCCGAGCGCGCTCCCTTATTAGTCCACGCTGGTGAATGCTCATGAGCACTTTGGTGATAAAGAGCCAGGCCAGGAGAACCGAGCTGTAGGAAGGACAACAGGGGTTGTGTGCTGTTGTCCAATCTTTGCGTTTCACAATCTCATCGAATCGGTTTTTAACATTCACGCACCAAAGATGTGTAAGATGTTGTGTACAGTGTCGGACTAAAATCATTTTTATTGTACCAAGAAACACAAGTTATGATTAAAGTACTATAACCAATAGCAAAAATAAGACGTTTTTATTTGTTCAGGCTTTTCCTTGATTTTCTGGAACTCCTGTTGTGTTATCAGTTTTATCTTGATCGTTAAAGTATATACTTTATTGAATATTGTTTTGATTGTTTAAGCGCTTTGTGACCCTGGTCTGGAAAAGCGCTTTACAAATAAAAATTACTTACTTACTTACATTATTCAGCTAATGACTATTATTATTATTATTATTATCATTATTATTATTATTATTATTATATTATTATTATTATTATTATTATTATTATTATTATTATTATTATTATTATTATTATTATTATTATTATTAATTCATCTGTCCTATATGGCCTCCATCTTTCTTTTTTGTAAGCATAATTCTGCGAGTGTTTTGCATCCGTGCACCACGAGGACAACTTGAAAGTCAGAACTAACCAGAGAAAAAACGATCTGGGAAGTATTTCTACCTCATGATCTTTGCTGTGCTAAATGAATTTTCATGACTCAAAATCATCTGAGAGAAAATGGATGTCAACTTGTATTACATCATCCAGGGAGAGCAAAGACTGAAGAACTCACTGTGGGAAATCGCCAAGTAATGCGTTGATTTCAGTGTCTCTTAAATAGATGTTGGACCTCTATTGTACTTTTCATCTAAATATTTACATTAGAAAAATGATCTTAAGCTCCGCCCACTGAAAACACTTCGTTTTTCTGGAGATTAAATCCTGTTTACTACAACCACACTCACACAGTGATCGGTGAAGTGATTGATAGGATCAAGCATTGGTCACCGCACGTCATCATTCTCGGAAGACTCCACCTCCAAGGGACTTGTTGTATAAACAAAGTGGGGCGTGATAACAGCTGACTGGAGGATAAGAGATGCCCGTTACTATGTCAAAATACACTGAGATTTCAGACGGGGGAGAACTTTATAAAGTAATAACTTTAAAACATCATCATGATGAGAAACTGCATCTTGGAGAGGAAGACATTTGAAACATGAGTGAGTCAAGAGAGTTGAGGTTTCACATTAGTTGCCCTTTAAAGACAAACATCTGCTTATCACTGCCTGTCTAAAAAACAAAAAAACAAAAACATGAATAACAGCTTGTCATGTCAAAGTGACCTTCCTCCCTTCACAGCTTAGAAATACTAAAGTCTTCCATCCCTGCTGCTACACTTATGTCGAGCATTTCATCAAAAGGACGTTAAAAGACTTGCAAAGAACACAATTGCATTTTCTAATTATTGATAAAAAATGTATAATTCCTCAAAAGATACATGAATGAATCAAAGTCTTACTGGTCATTATTAGAACAGTATCATGTCGTCATGGTATGCAAGCACACTGTAGCTAAAGGAGAGTTTTTGCTGAACTTCTAGCTCAAGTCTCGTCCATTAAATCATCGGCATGGATTGCGAGAAGACCGTCGGCATTAGTCCAAGGTGTCACTTGCCTTGAGCTCAATATGGATGAAACAGGCACGTCTTTTTGTGATCCCATCACTGGTTCAACCATGCGCCAGAGTCCATTTTAAGAAGAAGCAGCTAATTTAGCCTCAAATACTAATAAAACAGAGTCTGTATTGTTTGAGGCCTAAAACAAACAAACAAGTCACAGAAAATGAGGATTATTTTTCAAAACAAGACATTGTTTTTCTCCTTCAAGCTAAAATGTCCAATTGTTTTATACAAATTCCCTGGCATCTACATTTATTGACAGCAATTATAATTGTCGTTGTTTGTGTAGCAGCCTTTTGAGCAGGAGTGTGGGTCAAATACTGACATCATTTTAAGAGATTTTGGTCGACATTAAACCGGTGTTGAAGAGTTGTAATGTCAAAAGCTGTTGCGGGACAAATAAAATGACCGTATTAGGCCCCTGTGCCAATTACTGAATTATTGAATGGCTTAAACTGAAGTATAGATCTCATGTTACTCTTCTGTTAAACAGTTAAATTAAAAATATTATGAATTAATTAATCATCTTACAGCAGTATTATGCTTCTCATGTACAGTAAATATGTGACAATGACTCTAGGAAATACATTAAAGATCGTATAAGTCGCACACATGACAATTAAAATTCATTTTCACATCACGGTGAACACGTTTGGACCAGAAGCTCATTATTCTCATGTGAAGTTTTTCCCAGGCGTCTTCTAACCCACTCAACGCTTGTTTGTGGTTTAGTTGGATAAGATTTAGAAAGATTTCCAGCGCTCACCTAATCTGTTTACAGGCTCGCCACCTGACTGCTACACAATTATGGCTTCATGATTGTTTGGTGGATATTGGGTAAGCTGCACAACATGAGAAGGTCAAGTGACAATGCTGGTCATTTGTTTGCTTTAATGCTAAACAAACAGATTTGGTCGGCAGGATCTCAGCCTCACAAGAAGTCACGTTGCGTTCGAATTAGCTGGTTAGTTTTTTACTCACGATGCAGATGCATGAAGGTAAATTAAATTAAGATTATTGTTTTTATCTAGAGTCTCACCACATGTACAAACTTTTTTACCTTGTATTTTACTGTATATGATGTATATTTATACGATATTTTCAACTAATGTTTACATATAAAAGGTTCAAAATAATTTAATCACAATTCAATCCCTTGCATTTTTTCACCCCAATAATTCTGTTTCTTTTAAACTTTCTCTTTTGTTCATTTTGTTCAGTGATTGAATGTTTTATTATCGTTGCTCTTGCTTCTACTTCTGCTGCTGTAATTCCCCTTTTTATGTATTTTTCGAAAATCTTAAACAGATTTTTATTATTTATTATCCATTTCTTGCTGTTAAGAACCATCACATTATGTCATGATAGTATCTGAATTATTGATATAAATGTAATTAAACCTAGATCAAATCTGATGCAAGGTTGTGGGACAAACCTGATCCACATTCTTTCTTCTTCCCCAAAATCTATTCTGGATAAAACAGGGATGTGTGGTACCAATTTTTTTTTTGAATACCATGATTAAAACAGGAAAAAGTAAATTTCCAATTTCCATGTTACATTTTGACCTCTGGCGTGCACATTTTTAAAGCTGCGATTTCTTGTCAAGTTCCTCGACTTGTGCGACTTAAACACAGATGGAGTCCTACCTTGTTGTGGTGAAGTCCTGGAGTCCCTCACAGCTGGCTAATATCTCAAACACCCCTGCTGAGCGTCCACTCAGAGCTGATGTGTAGAGAAATGAAGCAGCTGCTGTGGGCTGAAGGAGGTGTTATCCGGCTCGGTGTGCTGCTCAGGGAAGAAGTGAGGCAGCGGAGAGAGGGAGAGGGAACAAGAGACCGGAGAAAGTGAGGGAGGGAGGCAGAGAGATAATCAATTATGATACTGTCTTTGTCAACAAAAAAAAAGAAGCTTTCTATTAGCCTGATAACGATGACATATAATCCATTCTATCAGATTGAAGTTGTCTGCGTTGAAAAGGCTTAAATAAAAGATTCCAGTGAGATGGCACGTGTCTTATTTTCACACCTAAATCATGTCACATTGCGTTACGGACACACGAAGCGACTGAGAGGAAGAAGCCGCATGACGTTGAGGATCAGTTCAGGTGGCTGCGACGGAGCCGCTTCCACACACTTGCCGTGCCACGTGTGCACCTCAAGACCCTCGGAGAACCAGGGGAACCATGACCGTGACGCGCGTGAGGGCCTCGTGATCGGTTCGATTGCTGGAGGGACCGAGAACAGCGACAGTTGCTAGGTTGGGGCGTGCATCATGAATGTCACACCAATGGTTGAGGCTCTCTTGTGGTGAGACCTTCTTTTTAACTCACCATAAACCCCAGGTTCAAGGCCAGAAATGGTGCCGAAAGCAGTAGGATTGGTCGCAGTGTTGGTGCAGTGAGGGGCCTGTCGTGGTGGACACTGCAGTGTGGAGGACTTTGGTGATTGTGTTTACAAGGACTACCGTAATTTCCGGAATATAAGTCGCTCCGGAGTACAAGTCTCACCAGCCATAAAATGCATAATAAAGAAGGAAAAAAACATATATAAGTCGCACTGGAGTATAAGTCGCATTTTTGGGGGAAATTTATTTGATAAAATCCAACACCAAGAACAGACATGTCATCTTGAAAGGCAATTTAAAATAAAAATAGAATAGAAGCAACAACAGGCTGAATAATTGTACAGTATGCTTACGTTACATGACACAACTGAGAACGTGCCTGGTATGTTAACATAACATATTAAGAGTTATTCAGATAACTATAGCGTAAATAACATGCTAAGAAGTTTACCAAACCATCCGTGTAACTCCAAATAACTGCAATCCAATGAAATCTTCATCCTCTGTGTCACTTTTAAACAACTCCGCTAACTCCGGAGGTAGAAGATGCGGCGCTTCCTCTTCTACGTCGAAATTATCAACACAAGCCTAGAGCGCCCTCTTGCGGTTTAGTGTGAAAATAACATGTGAAATGATATACCGGTAATAATGTGTTAATAATTTCACACATAAGTCGCTCCAGAGTATAAGTCGCACCCCCGGGCCATACTATGAAAAGAACTGCGACTTATAGTCAGGAAAATACGGTAGTTAAATGTGGGATAGATCATCTTCAAAATGTCGTGAAGAAGCTTCATTTGTACAAGTCCAACTTGAAAATATTGCTCATGGCTCTTTCACAAAGCCCGGAAAGTGGAGGTGGCAGGACATTCGACAGTTCAGTTTGATTGTCAAGCATCTTCCAGTCATTTAAAATAGGCCACTTACAAAGATTGTTCATTGTTTTTAAAGTTCCACAGCTAGACTTTAATGTTTTGGTGAAACCGTGGCAGCGACTCAGGTCTCTGTTGTCCATGGAGGTTTAGTCAAAGGTTATTTTTCAGTTTGGCGTAAGAGACGTCGGAGGTTAGATAATCTCGCCAGCTCATAGATCCGGCTAAAGAGAGTGGGGTGTGTCTTACGTATATTTACTGTAAATGTTGGATATTGTTGTCTTTTTCTGCCGGGGGTGTAATCGGGAAAAGCTGGAAAGGTTCAAGATGAATGTGTCGGTGATGTCGATGTGGGAGTAGATGATATGAAACAGATGTGATGGAGACAAATCTAACAGGAGAAAAAACTCTTTATGCTCAACTTATTGTTCTCTCTTCGGCCAGATACGGTTTTGCCATGTATTTCCGTACTTACCTACAGTATTTAACTTTTCTTTCAGATCTCCTCATGTCACAGACTTGATTTGGTGGCCGACCAAAACGTTGCCGCTCGCCACAGCTTGTTTAAATATGTTGCGTAAGGAAACCACAAACTCCATTATCGGTGATTTCTGTTTGTCGCCGCGCCGGCCGTAAACATGCGCCGGGCCGCCGCAATGAAAAATGGATCTGAAAAACGACTTGAAAGCTTTTTAATTAGCCAATGCTTGATGAATGCTATGTATGTGACAGGGGGAAGCTGCAATACTTTGCTGAAAGCCTTTTTCCGGGGGAAGATAATATAAAGGTCGAAGATGACTTTTTACGAGAAATGTTAATGGAGAAAAAAAATTGTGAGTTTAAGAAGAATTGTTTTTGCTTACCTGAAAAAAAACAGATAAGAAAACAACATGTTCTTAGTATAGGCTGCATTTTACTCGGTAAAGTGAAGCTTGGAACACAACAATAGTGGCAATCATGGCCTTTCTTTTCCCGCCTCCTTGTTAATTACACATTTGAAAATGTTGTGGGATTAGAGCCGCACTCAACGAGCGCTCCACCCGCACAGCAGGTTAAATGTGATATATTCTAATGGACAAGGATTTAGTGTGATTTGTCCCTTTCACACAGACAAACAGACGTGCTTATATAAGCAGCACACGAGAGTGAAAAAGTGTCATTGATTGCAGCCTGACATTGATGGCACACAGGGCAGTTTGTCTCCAGGCCGTGATGGCATTAGTTGTTCTTACACACTCCGTATTAGCTCGGTGACTTTCAGGAGATTCATTGGCGTCGCCTCAGCTTGAAATATCAGCCATAATAAACGTTTGTTCCCTCTCTACTGATTAACTGCCCATATTTAATGGGCTTGAGAGAAAGCATATAAAAGCAATCAAGCCCAGCAATGACTATAAAAGCCCCCCCAAAAAAAAGAGTTTCCCAGGAAGGCAATCATGAAGTAAACATCATGTCTGTGTCCTTGGATCATAAATCTGCATCCCATAGATCGCTTGTTTCCCAGAGTTTGACCAAACGTGACCGGAGTAGGATTGTTGGTGACATGGCAGCTATTCTGTCTGGCGACTTCGAGCGAGGACAAAACAAGCGTGACCAGGCATAATCGCCCGGTTTAATAACTTACTTACTTAGTAAAACAACCTCTTAAAACTGTCTTTTATCAGGGTTTTTTATATATATGCTAGTATTTTATTTCATTTCAGAGGCTGAACAAGCATAGCAGAGCAATATATAGTATCATTTGACCAGACACATCATCTTAATAAATCTGCTTAAATTTATATTGCAGAGGTCAACTAATTTAAGTGTGTCTTAAATAAATCTTGAACCTCTATTGTACTCATCAGTATGTGACTGTAAAAATCTCTCTTTTCATTCTTGTTAAGGTAAGGTAAGGTAAGGTAAAACTTTATTGAAATTGTTTTTTTTTTCCAATAGCCACATAAAATACAGCAATTTTTCATAAAAAATAAATTAAAATAAAATAAGAACAAGAACAAAGAGAAATTAAAAGAAGATGACACAATCTAAGTCTAGAGATAAAGATAAAGAACATAGATCAAAGAAAAACAACAAAGACAAAGGATACAAAGAATAACATAGAACAGAACATCCAGATACTTTCACTCCACTCCACTCCAATCTTCAATTAATTTCATTAATTCTTTCATTCAATCTTTTTATTAGAAAGAAATTAAATGTGCTTAAAAGTTCAAACATACCAACTTAGTTCAAACCTTTTTTTTGTCTAAATAAAAGTAATATTTATGGAGTGCAAGTATTAATTTGGGGGTAATTTATCTTGGTTTTCATTTAAGTTATTTCTGCTAAATTCTAAAGAATGAGAAGCGCTGTATGATTTTTGAAAGATACACTTTCTTTCAGTATTATTTTGAATTATGTGTCTTCAAGATGGATTCTCTTGAAGAGACATAGAACTGTAGAACCTGTCCTTAAACGCCTCTATTGTGAAGTCAAGCGTGTCCTCCTGGGAGGAGGCCCCTCTCAGTTGAACTGTGTATGCGAGAAATCCACATATTTGTGTGATAACATGTGTTGATAACCTGGAAGTGGGGCTGCTTTCTCCTGTTTTTTGTCCATATTTCAAGCATCAAATATCATCAGCGTGGGCCCATGAAAACACTCACTTCCTGGCAAGAAAGAGCATCCAGACAAATGATGAGAACGACCTCAATGTCACACTGTAAGACACATCTTGAAGAGAGTTAAAGAGGACATCTCTCAAGGAGGATAAGCAGAACCTCTTCGATTGATTACTTTGTTTAGAATTGAATATTTCAGTGGGTGGGTTTGTCCGGAGCAGCAGATCTTGGCTGCAACCAAAAGGAAAAAAATTGTGTTCCAGAGTGTGGAGGAGCAGCAATTATGCATATCTGTGTTCGATTCGGATTCAAAAGACTCTCATACATATTATGACCTTAATGTTCTGCGAGTCGTTGCTTCACATACAGCCGCGAGGTTTATATAACGGGTTGTCTGAACGCAACTGCACCATCATCTCGACTTTACTGTACAGAAACATTCGGGCTTTTTTCAACCTTCGCACGCCTCTGAAACTGTAGCCGCCTCGACGGCACCGCGGCGGGTCTAAACCTCTTATCTTAATGGCATCCACCGCTATCACACTATCACAGGAGCAATTCGGACAATCGACCTGCTCACATCCTTTATCAGGAAAAACCACTTACATCACCAATCCTTGCTTGTCACCCTCTTTGTCAGACCCCCCCCCCCCCCTTCCGTGATATTCTTCAGCCGCTCTTTCACGCCGTCGTGACCCTCCACAACCTCGCCCAGCTTGTGTCCTGAAAAAAAAGAAATTAAAAATCTATCAGGGCAGTTTCAAAATGTCCGTGTTGCCTTTGGAAGGTTTCTGTTTTCCTAAGGCTGACGCCAGAGCCCCCACACGGAGTGGTGTGTGTAACCTCTGGGACAAGATTCCTGTGATGGTTGCTCAATAAGGGATTATATTAAAAAAAAAACCTAATTCAATCAACACCAGATGAGATTATAGCACTCTTTTTAGCACTTTCCTGCAGAAAGTGTATTAAAATAATGGGTCAGCAGAAGTCAATGTATTACTATGCTAAATGAAAATAACTTATATATGTTCAATGTTTACAAACTCCCATAATTATGTCATTATTTCAGGAAATAATTGTAATTCCATTTGATGATGTCTATAATTATCCTCATTTTTAGTAGGTATGAACAGCACATACAACTATACAAAAGGTGAAAAATACATGGAGCAGGATGAAAGTAGTTCTGAACCGGGCATCATTCTGCACAGAAGAGCCGAAGATCATTCATCTAAGAAGGTCGGGTCCAGCATGGTGTTGCTGCGAAATAAAAAAGATGTTTGTTTAAACTATCTAATGATAAAAGAGAGCAATACATTTTAAACAATGCACTGTTTTCAAAACATAATGTCACAGTAATAATAATAAAAAATTATCACAACAGTAATATGTTTTTTTTATTATATTTATATGATATTTTAAATCAATTATGAAACATTATAAAACGTAAGTACTTTAGTTTCAATGTTAATTAGAGTAAGTTGAATGTACCTTTCTTGTTCATTTCTGTTGAACACAATTCAATTGGGCATGGATAAAACATCATCCCTTCAAAGTATTTTTGATGTACTCAGCTGGCAAGGCAGTGTTTTGGTTTGGACTGATGGTAAACGGACCAGCTGCCATCACCGAGCCTCTGCCACGACCCCTGTGCCAGGCTTGAACTCACCCCAGTGACCACTCTACGGAATTAAATGCTGCAAAACACAATGATAGATAGCTCTGGTTGGCTGATGCGTTTTACTTTCATCTGCGAAAACAATGACAGTGACTTGTCTCTAGTGAGTCACTCAATGTTGTATAAATATATTTTGTAGTGAATAAATCATGGGGAATTATTTTATTTATTTTTCATTAAAGCGCAACAGAAAACTACAGATAAATAGAAGCAGAAAGCAGCTGAGGGACCAACTTAAAATTGAAGTTTCAATTTGTGATGGACATCTTTTAACAATGGTCCCAAAGAGAATAATCAATACATTATAAATGGTATTTTAGTATTAATTATTTAGATATATTCCACGATACATCGTATTATCACCATCTTCTACTCCCTTTGCTGCTTCAGCCATCTGCTTTCTAAAGAAATCCTTATTCGTCGTCTGTTCTCGTGTCTGAATTAGCACCTGTTTCATAAACGTGACCCGACTTTATAATAATTATTCATGTACAGTAGGTGAGAAAACAACACATTACTCCACGACAACACATTAGGTTGTAATTACGCACATGTGCAGTATGTCAATAAACAATTACATCTACAATGATGCACCTATCTCACACTCTCTCTGGCTTTTTCTTGCGTCGTGTTGTTATTGGATGTTGAGTCCATGCCTAATGTGTCCTGGCAGCAGGCAATAACTGCTTGACGCCCAACAGTAGGGGTGTAATTTGAAAGGCAGGGAGGAGTATATGACTTCACGACCGGCCGTGGTCAACTAATTACACTGGACTCGCCTGGACAGCTCTCAATGCAAACGATCCGTGACTGAAATATGAATGAGCAGCAGCTCGCCCCCTCACTTCCACATTATCTGCTCTGCAGGGTATCTGGCATATCATTATAGCAGTGATCCGGCACCACCTGCAGCATCGCCATTAGCCTTTTGACACGGATGGACAGGTGAGATGTAAATAAATATACATAATATACAAGTCAAGCCACACAGCAGATGACCAATCTTCTGCAGGCGAAGCTGAGCCAAATAGCAATGTCATTCAAAACAACTACAATTATGCGTCTAAACCCTGGAATTAACCTGCAAAAATAAACATTATGGGGGAAAAAACAAATGCATGTGACATTCAAACAAATAATAATTAGCTGTAAACATCTCCAAAGAATTTGACAATACGTATATCTTACATATTATAATATCTTAATACCTACAGTTTGTCTTTTAATCATAATACATAGGTTTTATTTTCAAGGTATCCAGAGACGCTTGACAAAAACACAAAGCAAAAAGGATACAAATGGACAACACATATAGTAATACCTACACATACAGGTACTCAAAAATACTCTAAAAGAATAACCTGGAAAGAGTAGATAAAAAATGAAGAAAAAGAGAGAGGGTAGAGAATGATATGTCAGGTGTTATGAATCAGCTTTAAAGATACTAATAATATATAAATATATAATAATACTGTCTGTTTATCATTTACCGTTTCCCTCGTGTGCTGTTATTATTTCTCTCTAAATTAAATAATCTTAATTGCGTATTTTCCTCTATCGCCTGTCGATTGAATTCACAAACGTTCTTTGTTGATTAAAAAAAAGGAATATATATTATTTTATATTTATACCTTCGAGTTTATTAATCTGACATGAAATGGGAGGAGGACGCCCCCCCTCGGTGAAGGAAAATATCTACATCCTACCTCCGAGTTCTCGCGATGCACTATGGGAGTTGACTCTTCAGCCAATCAAATCATTGTTGTCAGGGCGTCTGAGGTTCGGGGCGGGACTTTTAAAACAATAACAAAAAAAACGAAAAGCAAAACACCAGTGATTTAAGTTGATTTAAGGATTATTATCGACACGTGTTTAATGTCGTCGCCCCACAAACTGGAGATCCTGCGGGAGCGAAATAAACATTTATTAGCGAAAATGCGGCAACAAACAGAGCAGCTAGCGAGGCGGAAGAGAGGGAGAGAGGAGGCAGAAGAAGAAGAAGAAGATCCGCGTCTTCACGTCTCTGCTCGGGCTGCTCTCGCCAGATGTCCCGGTAACTAAATACTACAAAGAAACTACCACGAGGATCACTTTTTAACTTCATAAATCCTGTGGATTCACGAGTGTTTCCATGACCCGGAAGCGCAAACACAAATCATCCAACAACATCCGGTTTTGTGAAGTTATCAGAATAATAATTAATTAATTATTATTATTTTACAACTTGTCAGACTAACCAATATATGTATCCTACCTCTTGCCCTATGCAGCTGGGATTTTCTAGAAGACTGGGATGACATTTTCCGTTGATGTCAGAATTTTTTTTTTTTTTTTTAAATATCTCCAAAATCTACAGGGATAGTAGTCAAGGTCACCATGAATAACCACTAAGGTAAGGTAAGGTAAAACTTTATTGATATCATATGATATCATATCCAGTGGAATTTTTAACTAACCTTTTAGGGATTTTCTTAAATATAATTTTTAAAATTGACGTCATTATCATATAACGACTGTACGTAATGATCATTTATTTCAAATTCCTAAAGTAAAATCTCGCCAAATGTACAGGGATAGTAGTTTAAAGTCACCATGAATATCATAATCCAGTGGAATTTTCCACTAACCTTTTAAGGATTTTCATAAATATAATTTTTAAAATTGACGTCATTGTCATATGACGACTGTACGTAATGATCATTTATTTCAAATTCCTAAAGTAAAATGTACAGGGATAGTAGCCAAAGTCACTATGAATATCATAATCCAGTGGAATTTTTCACTAACCTTTTAAGAGTTTCATTATATCATATTTAAAGTAAATGTGTAGTTATTAACATATTGTAATGATACTACTTTTGACAGATACTTTTCCGATATAACCCTGTTATCACAATTTAAATTAATTTAGAATATTTTCAATAATTTGTAGTTTTGGTTAAATTAAACAATTTAATATAATATATAATACTAAATAATAATAATTTACTTAAACGAAAGCCGAATAGAACTGTTACAGATTGAATAAAAAAAAAAAGAATCAAACATTATTACTGTAAATTTATTTGCGGGAGAAAAACTACTTTGCTGGTAGCGTCTAGCATATTCACCGTAAACTTAGTAGTAGACGGGCAAGATTTTTTTCAGTGCGGACTTAATGACGGAGTGCGGGCTCAAGTGATGGCAGTTAGTTTTTCATGAATGTCAACCATTTGGTTTATTTATTTGTTTAAACGAAATGATAACACTTATTGACAATTTATTTTTGTTTTTAATTCTAATTTGCTGTACAGTCTTAAAGAAAAATGTAATCCAATCCAATAAAACGCAAAAGCAATGGAGCAAAATAAAATGCACTGAATCTATTGGGAATACAAGTTAAATATGATGCGTTCTTGATGCGTTTTTCCTTTTCAATACACTTTTTCTATTATGGAACCCTAAACAAGATTATGAATTATTATTATGATGGATTTAAATGACCATATGATGTGAATTATCTCTCAACTGGTTTTCTACTGCTGACCTTAAACTCAACCACCTCTACATGACTTTCTGGTGATACACATTGGTGTATTTTGGATTTCTGATCATATGATTTAGAGTAATATGATAAAACATTTAAAAAATAAAATTGTATTTATTTATTTATATTAATGGTGTGTTCCCAGTGTAAAATAATGCATTATAAGTAATTTTATCAGACCAATTAACAGTATTAAAACTTTATTTTAAAAAAAGAAAAGTTTTTAATATACAAGGAGACACTATATAATCCAAGGATTATTATTTCCATTACAGATGAATTAGTTTCTCAGAACAACACAACTGCTCGATGATAATGCGCATGCTTTGTATTGTATTTCCATCCTGAAGTAGGCATCAGTCCGGATGGAAAAGTTATAGATTAATCTGGAAGGTTGATTCTGATATGTTGTTTGACCAGGTGTCTTGTTGTTGGAGGCACATATGAAATATAGTTTGTAATCAACCCAGGAGATCAAGCAGTCGCTGCACTACTGTGTGGCCGCCATCTTGAAAAAAAAAAGTTATCTGTACGCCAGTGAGGCTCTGAGCTAGTTTTTTTTAAATAATTCCTTACTTTAAGATCCAGACGAGAGACCAAGCGTTCAACAAGATGCTGAGACACCAGAGTCTGTTCTCGCTCACACAGAGGAGATGGCTGGACCATCGCGTGCAACAACATCACATGCATTCATTGCGGCTGCAAAACAAAAGGTAATGTTGTCACACTTTCAGGTATGAACCAGTGAGTAGGAGTTCTTCTGGAGGGAATAATAACATTGTAACGGGAGGCATCCTTTTATTTTCCAAGAGTGGTGTCGGGAAACATGTAAGATTTCATCTTGACGGTGAGAAGACGTCTGACAGGAAGCAGCTTGGGGAGCAGTCTTTACTAGGCTATGACTGGATAGCAGGTATTTAGTCTCCACACTCTTGCACAGTTTAACTAAAGAAAAGAAAAGAAAGAATTGCTGTCAACGTCTCTTTAAGGTGTTCTGGATGTAGAAGATTCCTTAAAGGTTCACTCCGATGAGTACTTTGATGACCTCCGTGCGTTTCGGTTGCGCCATAAAGACGAGTGTGTCAACAGCACACCAGCAGAGTGAGTGCTTCCCTTTTTTGTTGTTTGTGCTTCCTACCGTTTGAATGATTCACCGTCGCTGTCTGAACACACTTGGATGACTCACAGGTTTTCAGAAGAGCAAGATTTACTCCTGCCTAAGTCGAGAGACACAAAGAGCCCAGATGCTGACAACGACACACATCAATGTGAGATTACATCTTGTTGGGTTTTACCAAGTCTTTATTGAAAGTAAACTTATAATGTGCTTCTCCAGGTACATTCTCTTACAGTATAAATAGCAGACTGTTTCCAGTCCCACTTGCATCTCCAGACTGCTGTCCCATGTGTGGACGGCTTAGTTCTTCCCACCCTCACACTCTGGCTGAACCAGCTCTGGTTAGGTAAGATAGTTTGTGATTTAAAAACATTTTTAAAAATCACAAATTAATGCAAAACAGTTTCAAATGTTTTCAAAAGCCTGTCATTTCTATTAAAGCAATTAATGTGAGTCTGTTTATACGACATTGAAAGTCTTTTTAGAAGAGCTAAAAAACATTAGGAGTTAAATCCAAGTTATAAATTGAAAATATTTAAGATATATATAGATTTGAGATGAGATCACTTTGGTCAACTTTGTGTAGTAAAGACAACTCTTGTCATCTTTATATTTAATGTTAAATGCTATTTAAAATATCCCTTAGAGATCATTCGGTGTATGGCGGGCCTCTTCTTTAAATGTATACAATCTTAAGACGTTTTTATTTGTTCAGGCTTTTCCTTGATTTTCTGGAACTCCTGTTGTGTTATCAGTTTTATCTTGACCTTTAAAGTATATACTTTATTGAATATTGTTTTGATTGTTTAAGCGCTTTGTGACCCTGGTCTAGAAAATCGCTATACAAATAAAAATTACTTACTTACTTACTTACAAATCTGCCCAAGAATGACACGGAGAGTACATTCTAGTTACCAAATGTTCGACTGTTCGTATCAAATGTACCGTATGAAAGTTGATTCATGGGTATACTTGTATTTTACCATGTGTTTTATTGTCCAGGGTAAACGTCCCTCTCTGCACCCTCCATCCAACACACCAGCATAAGCCTCACCGCAGACGCAGCTTCGACCCTTCTGATAGTTTGGGGTTACCAGCAGTGAGTCCAGACACATTGATGTACACGTACATGACGCTTTAATAGAATCCTACTGTTGTCTCGTTCATCCCAGCACTGCCTCTCTGGCTGGTCGCACTCATTGCGAAGTCTTTATATTCCACTCAGCAACCTGGACCTGCAGAGCAACGTCATAAAAACCAGCTGCACGATTCCTGCACAGGTAGAATCCTGCTGTCTCACTTTAAAGTGGTAGTTCACCCAAGTTTTACTCACTTTCACCCATCCCCCATATTGACTAAGGGTTATAATGATGACAGTCATCCTCTGAACACTGTCATCACTGAACAGAGAAGCAGATGGAGCACGAATGCTCCTCCCATGATGCAACACTAATAGACTCAGGGACTCATTCATTCCTCGTACTATTAGACTCTTTCATTCTGAGTTTAGGGGCAGGAGTGGAGTGAAAGGATGATTCTATTTCTATCTATTTTCTATCTATATAATCTATCTTATCTATACTATCTATCTTATCTATCTATCTATCTTATCTATACTATCTATGTTATCTATCTTATCTATCTTATCTATACTATCTATCTTATCTATCTATCTATCTATCTATCTATCTATCTATCTATCTATCTATCTATCTATCTATCTATCTATCTATCTATCTATCTATCTATCTATCTATCTATCTTATCTATCTATCTATCTATCTATCTATCTATCTATCTATCTATCTATCTATCTATCTATCTATCTATCTATCTATCTATCTATCTATCTATCTATCTATCTATCTATCTATCTATCTATCTATCTATCTATCTATCTATCTATCTATCTATCTATCTATCTATCTATCTATCTATCTATCTTATCCATCCATCCATCCATCCATCCATCCATCCATCCATCCATCCATCCATCCATCCATCCATCCATCCATCCATCCATCCATCCATCCTATCCTATCCTATCCTATCCTATCCTATCCTATCCTATCCTATCCTATCCTATCCTATCCTATCCTATCCTATCCTATCCTATCCTATCCTATCTTATCTTATCTTATCTTATCTTATCTTATCTTATCTTATCTTATCTTATCTTATCTTATCTTGTCTGTCTGTCTGTCTGTCTGTCTGTCTGTCTGTCTGTCTGTCTGTCTGTCTGTCTGTCTGTCTGTCTGTCTGTCTGTCTGTCTGTCTGTCTGTCTGTCTGTCTGTCTGTCTGTCTGTCTGTCTGTCTGTCTGTCTGTCTGTCTGTCTGTCTGTCTGTCTGTCTGTCTGTCTGTCTGTCTGTCTGTCTGTCTGTCTGTCTGTCTGTCTGTCTGTCTGTCTGTCTGTCTGTCTGTCTATCTAATAGTTTTATCCATTTCTTTTTGCAGTTATAGAGATAAATGTAGCGACTGGAGCTCAGTCATCGTCGCCAAAAAGATGCACCTAAAAACATCCAAGTACCTCCATACTGCTCGTCTGTAACGTCCATCTTGTACTGAAGCCTCGACGAGAGGAATTGTTCCGGAAAAACTTGAACAAGTCTATATTTTAAGCCTGTTTGCTACAGAAGCGTAAAGGCTAACATGCTACACAGATAAGAAAACACTCTATGCATTTTTGCCAATAACTCCGAAAAGTAAAATATTAATCTGGAAATAATCCCAACCCTTAGTCGACATGAGAGTGAGTAGAAAGTAGGTGAAACTGGGTGAACTATCACTTCGATCAAAGCCTGTACAGATCTGTAATTCAATAAGTGTCGTATCATAACAAAGTTATCTCAAGATTCTCATGTCATGTGTTTCTTTTTTCAGGGTCAATCTGTGGGAAACGAGTTTGGAAATAAATCGGTACCAAAACTTCCTGATCAAAATTGAGGCGCTTGTCGTTTTTAACTGGGAAACTAACTCGACCTCAAGTCTTGAATGTCTGTAAATACATACTTCATTTCTTTTTTCGCACTTCTGTTTTGGACTTCCTTGTAAAGTTTCTGCTGAACTGACCGATCACAGGGGGAAACTAGACACTGTTGTAGATGTAAAGCTGTCAATCATATTCCTAATATTCTCTTTCACTGTAACTGCCCACGCTGCAGCATGTGACTAAACCAGAAGTGCGACCGTGACTGAAGGCTTAAGAAATACACGTCTGACATTTGGACGAAGATAAGCACGTTTCTGTTTCTGTAGGTTTTTGTTTGCAGTGGACATTTTAAAATGAAAAGAACCGAGTCACAAATCTTTTAAAATATCTTTGTGAATAAAAATATGTAATTCAGTCTCTTTTTTTATATTTTGAAAGTGTGAGGAATTAAATTATTCATGATACAATGATCATTATATCTTAGTATTATGGTGTTTCTAGCACAATTTGTGAGATAAAAAAAGAAGCTTCCTTCTTGAGGAAGTAGGCGGAGGGGGAACTTTATTGTGAAATGTCACAGCTTTAGAAGCACACTTTCTGTAGAAACGTGACGTCTGTGCTTTGGTTACGAGAAGATGGACAGTTGGATAAAAGCTCATTCAATCTTCGGGGCTCGCTTGTGTTAAGACGTGTGACATTTAAGAAGAAACAAAGGGATTGGTAATGGAACATCTTGCAGATTGATGATCTAACATCTGATCATGAGGAACATAAAAGATAAGAATATTAATAGGTGTGAAAATGTGTCGATTCACTCTCGACTGAAAACGCAGAACTGCAAGAACACTCTCAAGAAGGGTAAATGAGTAATGGTACATGAAGATACTACCAAGACGACGATAAATAAACAAGGGAAACATGAATGTATAACGCAGAGAAGAATCAACAGTATATTTATTCGCCAGTACACATACATGGAATTTATACATACAAGGGGTTTTTTTGTGGCTGTGGACATTACGGACACGGTTTATAAAAAAATAATATGAGAAATAAAATAGATACATATATATACATTATAAAAAACATACAAAAGATAGTTAACACAGTGCAAAAAAAATGTCAGTGCAATAAATGGAGTATAAATAAAAGACCATCTTTGATCTATGTTCTTTGTCTTTATCTTTGGACTTAGATTGTGTCATCTTGTTCTTTCTCTTTATGTTCTTGTTCTTATTTTATTTTGATTTATTTTTGATTTTTCATGGAAAACAATTGCTGTACTTTATGTGGCTATTGGAAAAAAACAATTACAAGATCAATAAAGTTTTACCTTACCTTACCTTACCTTAGTATTGGTAATAACAACAGAGAATATACTCAAGTAGAGCAAAAACCCTTTTTTTTACATGAGATTGAGGCACAGAGAAGCTACTGAAGCTGATCATGTATGTTACTGACAAGTGTATCTACTAATGTCCAATCATAACAAAAAGATGAATAAACTTCATCATCTAGATCAACACGTGCTGCTCCAATAGTTTCATTTTCACAGCATTTGTAGGGAAATATGAATTATTATTATTATTGTTTTAGTTGCGATTGATTTCTTGAAAATCTCCCTCTTAGCTACTTTGAACTTTTTCACTTCAGAAAGGTAGAAATGTGATCAGTTGGTGCATTCATGACTATTTATGTTTCAGTTTTACCAACCAAAGTTTGTCTTGGTGTTTTCACTGTGACGCTTGTCATGCCATCAATCATGTCCTGTTGCATGCAGATGTAGGTACATCAAAGCTGGTGGTAAATGTAGAGTTGAAGATCGAGTTCTGATTTCCTTCCTGCCCTCAGTTCGAGGAACTTGCTCCTGTTTGCACACACAGAAGCTCTGCAGAGTAGCATGACTCGCCAGGCGCACCGACTCTGAACACCGAATGAGGGTGAAAAGCAATGAAAGATCTACTTTTCCTGCTGCTTCTGCTGGACCTCAACATCATCAAGGTAGGCTTTGTCTCAGTTTTTTCACATTTTTTGTCAGTGATCCACGATGACCTCGTGAGCAGATTCATTCCGTTCGAGCCTCATCCGACACAAAGGATCGCAGTGATCAACTTGTAGTATATTAAGATGATATTTGGTCTCAACAATGATACATTTGGTGTCTTTTGTGTTTTAATCTTTGACATTCAAGCGTTACTGATCTGCAGTGAGGTCTGATGGCAAGAAAAGCTTTGTTGTGGTTAAAGCCTGACTTAACTTTTTTCCGCATCTGATTCCGCAAAAGACACCACACCATTGCATACTCTCAGTGTATTCAGGTTAAGTGCGGGGGAAGTTATGTCACCGACACGGTGTTAAACATTACAGACGGTGTTTTTCTCAATAGTTCTTGAGGACAAAAGGGGTTACCTTTCAGCGTCCGTCCATGTCTCCACTGCTCTGGTATGAGCGACTGGATGGGCAGAGATTAACGTGATATGCCTCTTGAATTTAGAACAAAGGCTGCTTGTGCACGAAGAGCCAGAAGCAGGTCCTGGTCACGACTTCAACGGGCAGAGAAGAAAATGGCCGGATGTTGAAATCAGCATTATTTGGCATCATTATATTGTTTATCTTTACATGTGGAAAATTCTGATTTCAAACTTTCATTTCAAAAGCTACAGGGTTTCATAATGATTCATAAATACAACCATATTTCTTCTCGATATTTCTCGGAACACTTTCTTAAAATTAGGTCATTACTTCTTATTTATTGAAGATATCACTCATGTTTGGGAACACGAATCAATCGTGTTGCTGATAATGTTTTTTTTTATAATGAATTCATATGAAATAGAACCGAAATACACAAATGTTTTACAAGATACTTATATTGATAATTAAATGTGAACCTACGCTCACTCTACTCATTAGAAGAGTTTGGTTCATCTTTTGCATGTTTCCTTTGAACTTTGTGTTTTCTTTTCTTTTTATTTAAAAAGGTCTGTTTGCTGCCTTATACAAGTGTAAATGGATCCTGTTTAAATGCAACAACAGAGTATTTTGATGTGGAATCAAAACTTTGCTGTCAGCGGTGCCCCCCAGGTGAGTACATAACATCAGGAAGATATTTGATGCAATGATTCTTATTGAACGGTTGGATTATTTTTGATCAGAGGTTTGTGTCTCGACAAATATGTACAACCTCGAGATCTTAATAGAAGATCCTTCAAAACCAAATAATTACCAAGTGGTAAGGCTATGCATGAGAACAGTCAAAATGATATGCACTAAAATAATCTGATATAAGAGGCATGAAAATAAAATGTATTTATATCTAATAAAGGCACAATCTAAATGTAATTCACAGGAGGGCCGTGATTATGATTATGTGTTCAACTGAAATCTTACATTCATCACCTACATAAAATAAGTGGTACATATATAATATTCTAAACCTATCTAGACGTTGAGCAAGTAGAAAGTAAAATTAATAGTATGAAAGAATAGTTCAAGCAATGAGGGTTGAGCTGCTTTACATATGAAGAAGCATCATTATTTATAAGGGGCCGTCAAGCAAAAAGAAAAAAGGGACAAATAAATTATAATAATATATAATAATAATTGTATGTCATGGGAACATTTTAAGACAAATAAACGAATTTTAGGACGTCACAAAACTAGGCTTAGGTTTTAATTTGATTGCGTATAAATTTGATTATAATTCATTTTATTTTTCAATTTTGAAAAACATTGCATATTTCATATATTTTATTATTTAAAATAGAATACATCAAATGGAAAACAAGTGTTCTCATGCCACAATTTAATTGTATTATTTTATATACATTTTATTAAAGAAATATTTGAAAAAAAAACAGGAAAAAAGGACAAATGAAAAAGAGGAGAAAAAAGATATTGAAACAAAGATTTAGATTTAGGAAAATATACGTACAAAAATACATGATAAAGAAATTATATTAGGATGGTTGTAAATAAATTGTGTAATATTTAATTTGATATACATTTTATTTAAAAAATATCAATAAAAGTACTACCAGATAAAAAATACATTCAAGCTCAAAAAGATCTTCAGGATAAATATATGTTTATACTAGTATATACTAGTAATAGTACTGGCGTTTTAAGCGCTGGCAGGGAGATGAAGTTGAGAACTCGTACAGCAGTCACAAGGCGTGCGCCAAGTAATATTTATTGAACGTAAAAGACATTTGTTTGCTCAAACCAATTAAACCACTTACCAGTAAAAATGACATGCAAACTGTCACTTACAGTATGTTTACGTGAAACATATTCTCAGGTGCTCAAAATTTCTAACTGCACGCTCAACAAATAGGCACAAATAAAACACCATACAGCGATTTTTAAACATTTCTAATTGTGCAGTTTTATAGTTCATGAGCGCCGCATAGATAGGAGTCACTAGGTCTGATCCAAACCCTGGTGTATCACAACAGGAAATCGTCGAGTGGAGCTTTGTTCCGAAACAAGTGAGACCGTGTGTGGGCCATGTGACCCCAACCAGTACATGGAGAATTGGAATTTCTTCTCCAACTGCTATTCCTGCCCCGCTTGCAAACTAAGTCAGTAACTCGCTCTATATTTAAAATGACAGTAAAGAAATGCTCATGGTTGTGTTCTTCAAGGCAAGGGCCTGGAGACTGCGGTCGAGTGCACGGCGACCAGAGAGTCCAAGTGCAGGTGCCTGCCAGAACACTTTTGCAGGATGAACTTTCATGATCCTTACTGCAGTGACTGTCAGAGGTACAAGGTATGCAAGGCAAGCCACGGAGTCGCTGAGCAAGGTTTCCATTTTTTGTTTTTTGTCTTTTCATCAACAGAAAAATGAAATTTCTTATTGATTTTAAATGAAAAGCTTCATTGTGGAATTTAATAAAATATATATAGTTCAACTCAAAACCAACGATAAAACACATGTGTTAATGCCAAGTGATACAGACAATTATGAATATTTTGATACCTTTTAATATTTATCGTGCATCGTTTTTGAATGATCAATATTTGAATTAATCTACGTCAGTTCTATGCATTTATATCAACTCACGTGTATTGTACTCCTAACATTATCAAATACAATTGACAATCTTCCAATTGAAAAATACTCTTAAAATGTTTTACTTTTATTAGGCATTTTTCTATCATATAGTAAGTAAGTAAGTTAGTAAGTAATTTTTATTTATATAGTGCTTTTCCAGACCAGGGTCACAAAGCGCTTAAACAATCAAAACAATATTCAATAAAGTATATACTTTAAAGGTCAAGATAAAACTGATAACACAACAGGAGTTCCAGAAAATCAAGTATATTTACTTGTCATTTTGTCCTTGTAGGTCATACATTTCTCATCCGTATATCAGAATCAGAAACTTTTATCGTCGATGTTGTAAACACAACATTTTTTTTGGTGTTAGTACAGAATAAAATAATTATATAAGATAACACACACAAAATGAGCCATAGAAAATATAACCCTGAGCACCAAGGCAGCCATTCTGCAGCAATCACCTTTATTGTTAAATTCAATTAAAAAAAAAAAAAAAATAACACAAATATTTACCTGTGTATTTTTAGGAACAGCTAAATCCAATGTGAAGTGCAAACCCTGCCCCGAGGGAACCTTCTCCGACACAGCCTCCAGCTCGCAGCCGTGTCTACCTCACGCCAGGTGGGTGACGCATAATGAGCTCTCCAGGAAATGACTTGACCTTCTGTCGTTCATCTAGATGTCGAGGGAGAGTGATCAGGAATGGAACCTCCGACGCCGACACACTGTGCGAGCCTGAGCGCCTCACTGAAACAACAACCGGAGCCTTGACCTCCGAGATAAAAGTAGACTCTGTGTCTACTCCGGCAACGGCACCGGTGCTTACCAATGCGACAGTTGTGCGAGATGTTGACGGTGAATTCCGTAAGTTCATTTTAAAGATGAGACTGACGGTGAATAAATATAATTTATATGTGTATCTTACCGTCTAGTCGCAGCCATCGGTGGTTCTTTTGGGTTATTCTTCATTGTCCTCTTCACCGTCATCCTCGTTTTCTTTCTTAAGCGGAGAAAAGGTGAAAAGTAGTAGAAAAATAAAGTCATCCTTCTTGCACTGTTGATCACTTCGGCGCCTCTCTCTCTTTCTAGATGCCCAGACGTACGCCCCAGACTTTGATGCTAATGGGAATTGTCAGAGTGGATATAAGGTTTGACTGTTGAGATCTACTCGTTTACACTATTGTAACAGTTTGTTTTCGTGTCTAAACAAGATGCAGCCAGAATTCTCAGTCGCTCTTTAAGTTGGAAACTGGCAGCCAGTGAAGACTTTTGAGGATCAGGGAAATGCGAGTTCTCCTACTAGAGCAGAGTAGGCAACCCGGTCCTCAAAGGGCCGCAGTGGGTGCCGGTTTTCGTTCCAACCATTCAGGAGGACATTTTTTGACCAATCAGAAGTCTTCGGAGTGTAATCGGTTGATTGTTAGTCTGGTGTTGCTTGTTTCAGCTGAAACCTCATTGGTTAAACTGTAAACGCTGGATCGGTTGGAACCAAAACCTGCACCCACTGCGGCCCTTTGAGGACCAGGCTCCCCAACCCGGCTCTAGTAGGAGAACTCGCATTTCCCTGATCCTCAAAAGTTTTCACTGGCTGCCAGTTTCTTTTAGGATCAATTTATAAGCTTTAAAAGCTCCTAAGCTTTGGAACGATCTTCCTCTCCCTCTGTGTTTGATGATCTACTGACTCCTTCAAGAAACATCTTAAGACTTTTTTATTTGTGCAGGCTTTTCCCTGACTTTATGGGACTCCTGTGTTTGTCTTTTGTGTCTTGGAGTTTTTAAATCTGTAGGTATTTTTAACTGTGTTTTGCTTTTGATTGCCCAAGCGATTTGTGACCCTGGTCTAGAAAGAGCTTTACAAATAACCATTACTAACTTACTGACTTTTTGATAAGGAATACTAAGAGTTTATTTCTAATGCAGATCAGTCGGGATGACTCTGTGAAATCTGTGCTGGCGTTTGGGAACGTTGACCCACCAGAGCACTTTCTGCTTGTGACTCAAGAGGTCGGTCAGACTGAGTGCTGTAGCCACACAGACCCCAGGACAAACGGCCTCATCAGACAGGAATCTACTGGCCCTCTGCTGTCCACCATGGTTTTAAACAGCACCTCTGACACGGAACCAGTAACATCCGGCCCGATCTCTGCGGAGCTCAGCTTCTGTACAAACTCCCCTCGGCCCTCACGCCCTCACATCATCACGCCAGTAGCCACCAGTCCACAGGTCAACGTCAATATCACCTTTCACATTGGAAATACTGGATCTGTGAGTCCGTCCGACACCGTTCTGCTCAGCTGTGAAACCAAGTCTCAAGTCTTAAGTCAAGAAGAGGAGCATTTCAGTGTTCCACAACAAGAGGCTGGAAAAGAGTGTCAGCTGCCAGTAGAGGAGGAAGACTTTATTAGCAAATAAGGTTTTTTTTAATGCTACATTTGTTTAGATTTTTTTTTAGTAATAACCAATGTTTACATATATTGATGCAATTTGTGGATTAAAGTTCAACTAAAATGCATCATAGCTCTAGCTCTGGCCCTTTTGTGAATATTGTCAATTGTGATTATTTGTAAGTAAGTAAGTAAGTATTTTTTATTTGTATAGCGCTTTTCCAGACCAGGGTCACAAAGCGCTTAAACAATCAAAACAATATTCAATAAAGTATATACTTTAAAGGTCAAGATAAAACTGAAAACACAACAGGAGTTCCGGAAAATCAAGGAAAAGCCTTGTAAAAATTGTTTTCATCATAGGTTCCTGTTGACACGATAGAAGTTTTTTTTGTGTCCTCAAACTATGTTAAAATCGATATAAATCGTTTTGTAAAATATGAACACGATGTGCTTTAAAACATTGTTTAAAAAAAAATAAACACCTACAATTAAAAAAATATTATTGTAATATTGAGTAATAATAATAACCAAAGCCGTAATCTTACGCATCATTAGCATATTTGCGTATTGATAATAAAGCTTAGTTTAGATGTGATATTTGCAGAACTTCTTTAGGTACACGCACTCTCACTGCCCTCTGCTGGGCAACAGGGCACACTACACAAATTCTGATGATCTTTAAATGGGTTTGAAACAACAGCAAGAGATCCCTTCGTTTTGAATAGTACTTGAAAAAAAATCTATTTAGCGATATTTTGGATAGTTTTCCCAAATACAAAATCTTATTAAACAGGACCAGGGAGCTGGGAGATCCTAGATCGGAGGCGTAATATTACTGCAGGGGGTTGGGGGGTTACCGCTTTGGAATTTGTTTTAATCGAAATCTCTAACATATTTAAATAGTCTTTAATTATATCACGACTTTTCCTATATCCTAATAATTTAAAATACATATTTTAAACACGGCAAGCTCCAGTCATTTAAACACAAGTGTATTTTCCGAATCGTATCTCCACCCCCTTGATGACGTGGCTTGGTACGGTCTGTTGCCGCTGTGTGTTGCTCTTCTTCCTGAAAGAGTCTCGCAGTGGAGCTGCTGATGTCGCCGGAGAGACGCTGGTACGTTCTTTAAACCTCTTAAATGTAACCTTTAAAAATACTGACACGCGTGTGCGTCTTATAATATGTGTCAGCCAGGTTGAAATGTGTCGCCCGCTATAGTATTGTCAATCTTTTCCTTCTGGTTGTCAGTCTCTTGCTCGTCCCTCCGTGAGAAAGCTGCTGTCGTGGGGTTGGTTCACGTCAGAGAGACAAACAAGTTGAATAAGTGCATTTAAATGGTTTGTGTTTATGTGTTGCTTTTTTGGTGGATATGGAACGAAACGTGCTGTAGCAAAGCTGTTTAACTCTTCATATAGGTGAGGTTTTAAAAAGACAGGTAATGATGCAGGTGTCTATTTGTCTGCAGGTTTTTGTTTATTTGTGTTAGATGAGTTATTTGATGCAGGTTTTTGTTTATTTGTATTAGATGAGTTATTTGATGCAGGTTTTTGTTCATTTGTATTGGATTAGTTATTTGATGCAGGGTTTTGTTTATTTATCTGCAGGTTTTTGGTTATTTGCATTAGATGAGTTATTTGATGCAGGTTTTTGTTTATTTGCATTAGATGAGTTATTTGATGCAGGTTTTTGTTTATTTGTATTATATTAGTTATTTGATGCAAGTGTCTACTTGTCTGCAGGTTTTTGTTTATTTGTGTTAGATGAGTTATTTGATGAAGGTTTTTGTTTATTTGTATTAGATGAGTTATTTGATGCAGGTTTTTGTTTATTTGTATTAGATTCGTTATTTGATGCAGGTGTATATTTGTCTGCAGGTTTTGTTTATTTGTATTAGATTAGTTATTTGATGCAAGTGTCTACTTGTCTGCAGGTTTTTGTTTATTTGTATTAGATGAGTTATTTGATGTAAGTTTTAAGTGACCGGGAAGCGTCAAGATAAAATTGTTGGGTATGAAGTTTTCTCAAATTTGAATAAAAAAATCCTCATTAAATGCAAATAAATGCCCTTTTTTTTTCTTTTTTTTTTACAGTATTTAAAATAATGAATATGTATCTATTTATTACACCACTGAGCTGCTGTTTGTGTTCCTGTCCCATCCCTGGGTTGCTGTCATAACATCAGACATGTTTGTCGTCTGCCTCTCCTCCACAGATTTGCAAGTTAATTTTCATAATCCTGAAGAATGCCAGTGGAACGCTCCGTGCCAGCGAAGCAGTGAAGCAGAGGTAAAGCTCGGGAGGATCAGCCGCGGAGCACTGTGGATACCGCCTGGTGCCAACTCTTGCAAATGGCTTGCTGTCTGAAGGACGAGCTCCTCTGTTCCATCTGCCTCAGCATCTACCAAGACCCCGTCAGTTTCGGCTGCGAACATTACTTTTGCCGGAAGTGCATCACCGAGCACTGGAGCAGACAGGAGCACCACGGGACCCGGGACTGCCCCGAGTGCCGCAGGACCTTCAACGACCCCCTCCTCTCGCCGAGTCTGAAGTTGTCCAATATCGTAGAGCGATACTCGGCCTTCCCGCTGGACGCTATCCTCAACGCTCAGAGAAACTCCTACCCTTGTAAGGACCACGAGAAGGTCAAGCTTTTCTGCCTCACGGACAAAAGTCTGGTGTGTTTTTTCTGTGACGAGCCGGCGCTGCACGAGCAACACCAGGTGACCACCATCGACGAGGCCTACGAGGAGATACAGGTGAGTGGGAACAGGGGGCGAGGATTCTGCCATTTTAAAATGTAATTGTTAAAGCATTCAATATTCGGAGGTTATAATTTGAAATATATGTTTCTATCTATTATCATTTTCGACCGATACAAATCATCAAAACATTTTTTTTTATTAGATTTATAAGGTGAAGTGACCAAGTTAATTTAAAAGAACTGCTAATAGAGACATGTTCAAACAAATGTCTTTACCGTGGATAACATGATCTGTCATAACCTGTGTAGTTAGTTATATATGTAAACAGTATTATAGAGTGTAATATATATTAACCACATCCTTCAAGAAACATCTTAAGACCTTTTTATTTGTTCAGGCTTTTCCTTGATCTTCTGGAACTCCTGTTGTGTTCTGAGTTTTATCTTGATCTTTAAAGTTTATACTTTATTGAATATTGTTTTGATTGTTTAAGCGCTTTGTGACCCTGGTCTGGAAAAGCGCTATATAAATAAAAATGACTTACTTACTTACTTACATGTTGCACAAGGAAAAAAAAACACTGGTCAGTTTTCTTAGAACGTTCACACTGTTTACTCTCACTCTATGAATGAATACATAGTTTGATGACTTATTCTTGTGATTCACAAATAGATCTATCTGGTATTGAATGATGTCCTCTTCAAACGATGCATGGCATGTTTTATTTAATTCAAGTGAGTAAGTAAAGTAAAGGCTATTTTAAGGTGCCTTTCTAGACCAGGGTCATAAAGCGCTTTCTGAGCGAACTCAGAATTGTACAATTTAATAGTACAAAAGACAAAAAACAATGGACACATTGAACACATGGATTATAAAATAAAGGTTGTGTTGTGACATAATTTTCCTAAGTTTACAGATTTGGTTGAAGGAAACAGTTTCTGGTCAGTTTTCTGCAGTGTTGAACTAGAGACATGTCTTTGTCAAATACAACACCCAGGTTTCTCAGGCTCAGTTTGAAAGACTGGCCTTAGTCAACCAAGTACTGACTCAACCCTGGAACCTTATCATCAGGCGTTTCAGTTTTGACCACTTTTAGCTGCAAATAGGGCTGCACGATATTAGAAATATGTGCGATATTCGATATTGGTGTCTTGAAGTGTGATCGATATTATTGCAATCTCTTTTTCTTTCACCTAAAAATACAGCGACCTGCACGCACAGCTGATGTCACAGGAAACAATGCGATGTTTCCCTTTCGTTTATTTCCAAAAATATCACTTATAACGCTCAGTCTCGCGGGACTCGCATCGGTTTCCTATGAAACTGAGCGACATCAGAGAGGAGCCGCCGGCGCGTCGCGATATCACCAAATCAATCATAAATCCCACCTCCTTGTACACGCACACATAACAGTTTATAAATGACCTGACGCTAACAACTTAGCTCATTAGCATATGGCAGGTGTAAACTTCTTATAAGAAAACAACGGAGACCAGATGAAAATTACTTACAATATGTTGCTTTAACAAAGGGGGTTGAGAGATTAGTGACTGAATCACTAGCGTTTTAGTAGCGCTTATAAGTTAGTATTACTTCTGTGTATATACTGAGCCGCGGCAAGTTAGCACGCCGGCAAGACGCGTCACCATAGCAACCTATCCTAGCAAGCTGCGTCGAACAGCTAACAGACAGACGGAGACGTAAAAGACAACGAGACATAGAAGTACAAATTGACAACTTTACAAAAAGTGACACTGATTGGTCAAAGTGCGCATTTCAGAAATCCTTGATTTATACAATAGAAAATTATAAATAATCGCACATGTTCTAGATATGCATATCGCACATGCCAATATCGCTATATCGATAATTAGCAGCCTTAGCTGCAAACTGTTTTCACTCAGCCACTGTTTGAAGTTGCAAACACAAAGAAATGTCTTAAAAATATTATGTTTAAATTCCACATTTTCATTGAGGATGATAATTATAAAGGTTAAAAGGAGAGTAAGTGATGTAACAATAGGAACTGAATAAGAAAGAAAAATGTCAAAAGGAGAACGATTCTAATACAGAACATTTGTGACCTTTTCTCTTCGCATAAAACCTAATTAAGGGCTTTGTGAACATCACTAGTGTGCTACGTTATTTCGTAATCCAACTCTAAATGAAATGCATGAGAAAGGTCAAAACTCTAAAAATCTTGGAGCAGAAGTAATTAAGTCCAACACATGATGCTTTTTTTGGAGGGTGCGGGGGGTTCTTCTGGGAGCTCATCCCCGCCACAGTTTGGCACTTTTGTAGGAACCTTTGAGAACGTCTACAATGCTGAAAAGGAGCAGTCGTTCAATGAGACGGGCATAGTCGTCCTTTCACCCGGTCATGTGGTTTGTTTCCCTGTGAGAACGCAACCAACCAAATTGTCTTTGAAGACTATTAATGACCAGAAAACATGTTTTAATGTAAGTTAGGTGAAAGAAAGTATGAGGTGCATCCGTGGTATGATATTAGTTGAGCAAACATACATCCATCCAAAAGAAACTTTTGAGTTGACCTTTAAAGGAAAAAAAGTATTTAATCGACACTGGATGTGGGATCAAGAACGTGCCATCTCTTCTTTAAAAAACGCCCCAAAATGTGTTTTTTCTGTTGCCGTCATTTCTTAAAACACAATCTCCTCATGTGTTGTATGAGCGTTGGATTAGAAAACATACCTGCTGTGTTTGGCGGTTTCTCCATTTGCCCTTCAGACCTACCATAAACTACAAGAGTAGTTAAACGTGTGTTCTGGATGCTAGCATGATGTGTTGCAGCCAATTGTCGAGCCTGATTAAAGTTCCAAGAGCATTGTTTTCTTTCCCGCACCCCAACTGTGTCCAAGCTCTTCCACATTCCAATGAAATGAAGGGCTGCGTTTTTGTTTTTTTTTCCCACAGCAGATGATGGTCTTAACACGGTCTCGGATCTCATTTTGCCAAAGAATTGCTTAAGTCCGTCCATCGTAAGAGTAAAGTGCTTTAAAGAAAAGGTAGTGAATATATAATTGTGTACATACAAGTTGTAATAAATCATCTTCTTGCTTGAATCGATGAGACGTTCTGTTGACCTGAAGCTCTGTTGAGTTTTCTTGAAGAATACACAAACTTTTTAAACATAACTTTAACATAAAGAGTGGTTTCTTACTTATTTTACCAATGTTTTATTTCCATTAGGTATGCACCGATCCGACTTATGGTCCCAAAACCAGAGCCATATCATATATATATTATCCTCAAAGTTGGTATTTACCAGCATTATGAGAACATAAAGAAAGTGTACTTAAATTGAATATTTTATTTACTCTATAACCTGCAAAAAGCAACCCTGCACATGTAAACCTCATTAATGGAACACAAAGACTCCAGTGAACTAAAAAATCAACAGTTTCGTAGACTAGAAATTCACATTGTACACAAAATTGTCAAATTGAATGGTCTTTAAAATATTAAATGTGTGTATATATATATATATTATTATAAACGCTTAAATCGACACATTAGTTGTCCTGTTTCATTGGTTTTCTTGTTTTTAGGAATTTCCGATATTCTTTGGCACAATTGTTTTTTTTAGTATCTTCTTTGCTTATTTAGATGCTTGGACGCGGCTCTGCGTATGGAGACATATTTTATACTGGTACTGACACCTTCACTTTTATACCAGTACCTAAATGAAAGTCTTTCAGATACCATTGTTTAAAGATCAAATCTAACAGAAAGGAAATTAAGTACAAAAGAACAACTTCAAATTAATCAGATTTTTCACCTTTTTTTTGCCTTTGACACTTTTTCTAAGTTGATTTTTGTCAAAATCCCTTCATTATCAAGTATTGATTATACATTGTTACCGAACATTGGCACAGAAAGATGAATCATGTTTTTGATAATGATAACAGTCATCCTCTGAACACTGTCATCAGTGAGCAGAGAAGCCGATGGAGCACAAATGCTCCTCCCATGATGCAACACTAATAGACTCAAGGACTCATTCATTCCTCGGGCTATTCAATTGTACAATTCTGAGTTCGGGGGCAGGAGTGGAGTAAAAGTATCTGGATGTTCTGTTCTATGTTAGTCTTTGTATCCTTTGTCTTTGTTATTTTTCTTTGATCAATTTTCTTTATCTTTAGCTTTAGACTTAGATTGTATCATCTTGTTCTTTCTCTTTATTTCTCTTTGTTCTTGTTCTTATTTTATTTTGATTTACTTTTTATGAAAAATTACTGTATTTGCTGTGGCTATTGGAAAAAAAAAATTCCAGAAGGAGACCTCCTGAGGGATCAATAAAGTTCTACCTTACCTTACCTAACGTAACTATCGAGGCATTTTGGTCGGTGCCTCACAGGAACCAGAGCGTGATACCCAGACCTGTACCCGATCCCACTTTGAGAGGCTGCATCGAAACCGTTACCAGTTATCAGGAATGTATCAATGCACCCCCTTAATTTTTCTATATTTCAAAATCTAGTTTACTCAAAGAGGAGTCTTTACTGATGTTGTCGGAAGGAAGATAATTCCAGGGATCCGCTGTAGTGGTCTGGATGTTGAAGAACGACTGCAGTAGATTGAAGCCCACGCTGCTGACAATTACATGATGGAGGTTGTGTCATATGCTGGTCACCCACACACGTCTGTCATTCACAACTTCAGGTGTGCCAGACCTGGTGGTGATTACCAAGGGGGGTCGGGAGGACGTTAGAAGTGATCGTTCAGTCTCCCCACGGTCTCGCGTCCAGAGCTGCTTCTCTGCGCCTGCCATCACCATGCATGGCTCTGCTGCTGCAGTAATGAGTCAGACAATTTCAAGGGCACCCACGTCTGCCGTCCCCCCTGTGGCTTTCCCGGGTCTGCTTTGGTGTTTCTCTCTCATCATCCTCCTCTCCTTCCTCACGCTTTTTTTTTTTTGCTTCTCACCCCTTTTCATCTTCAGTCCTCATTGGTTTTCGTTGTTGCCTAAACGTCCTGATTACTGACTGGTAGCTTCAGGAAAACGCTTTTTTTTTTTTTCTCCTCCCAGGACTCTAAAATTATCATCATGATAGAATGGCGGCATTCTTCTGGATAAAGCCCCGCCAGAAAAGGAAGTTATTAGAGCACTGTCCTCGTTCGGAGAGAAGTGATGGCTGCTGTTGCTCTTATTACCGCTCGCGCTGATGACGCTGGAGGCTGGAAACAGCCACACTGGTGTTTACTGCGGCCCAGATGAGCAGATGAATTTGGATGAGGAAGCGGCGCCGATGTCACATCCAACACGGAAAACATTTTGTCTCGTCGGGTTGTTTACTGTGGCTTACGCTTAGGTTTAACTGACTCAGATGTCTCTTCGTCGTTAAACTCTTAATGTTTGCTTTACATGTGGCGTGACACTTTGATAGAGAGCAGGATGTTTTTTTTGGTGGTCGAACAGCATGATGTTTGTCACACAGAGTCGATCGTTAAATTCCAGGGACACTGCTTTTTAAAAACCGGTCCGAAACCATGGCTGGTGTGTTGTCACCTGCTGTCGTCAGCATGTCATCAGGAAGGAGATTTCACGAGAATCCTCTCTCGTCTTTCCCGGAGCTGTTGAGTAAAACATGTTTATTTAGAGTCTGTGTAAATACTTTCACACCACAACATTCTTACGGTTCTACAAATTGTCGTTTTTACCAATTGTCACTTTCTGTTTCAACTATTGCTCAGTTTATTTTACCGTTTTGACATGATATCAGTTTAAAAACATGGATGAAGAGAAATTTTGTGATTTTTAATGAGGAAAGTAAAAGAAAAGCCTCTGTATCTTTTTCATCCTCACGTCAGTGTTGCTTGTTAGAACATTCAAATTAAAATATTTGTTCTCCGTCTTTTATAAGTAAGTAAGTAAGCAAAGGTTATTTGTAAAATGACTTTCTAGACCAGGGTCACAAAGCTTTTTAACAATCAATAACAATACACAGTTAAAATATATACTTTAAAAGGCCAAAACACATAAGACAAACACAGGAGTCCCAGAAAATCAGGGAAAAGCACAAATAAAAATGTTTCTTGAAGGAGTCAGTAGATCATCAAACACAGAGGGAGAGGAAGATCGTTCCAAAGCTTAGGAGCAACAGTCTAGAAGGATTTCTCTCCTCTGGTCCTGAACCGTGTTCAGGAACCATCAGTAGATTCTGATCCACAGACCTCAGAGCCCGAGCTGGGGTGTAAGGCTGGATCAGATCACTGATGTAAGGAGGAGTCTGACCATGAATAGATCTGAAAGTTAGAACCAGAATTTTAAATTGATCCTGAAAGAAACTGGCAGCCAGTGGAGAGTTTTAAGGATCAGAGAAATGTGAGTTCTTCTACTAGAGCGGTTGAGAATTCTTGCTGCAGAGTTTTGTATTAACTGAAGGCGAGACAGATCCTTCTTGTTCTTCTGTTGTTGTTGTTGTTATACTGCATTTTTACATACAATAAATGATAATAATTGTATCAGTTTTAGTCCTCTGCACATATGACTGATTATAAGTAAATGCAGGAGCAGATGAATTTAAAGTTTATGAAGTTGAAACAGGAAGTGCACCAACTTCACGACATACACAACCACCAGCCCTGCACCGGCTGATTGATTAAGGGTTGAATTAAAAGAGCTTAGAGGCCATTGTTCTCTGGAGGCTGCGCTGCTTTATAATCTCTTGTAATTGTGCGTGTCCATGATATGCTGCAGATGATTCAATTACACCTAAAATAAACCATCATTTCATCATCTAATCGGGGGAACGTTGCTGGGTTCGGAGACTCTCCAGGTTTACACAGTAAAACCATTGTTTCAAGTGAGGATTGTAGGATGCAGTAAGGTTCGGCTCGGTTTAAATGTACGGTGTTTTCTGATGTGTGTGGCCGAGGTGATGTGCACGTTGAGCTCTAGCTTGTTAAAACAGAGAAGCTTAATTATGTGTTCATTTGATGTCTAACTCGATTATAGCGTCTACGGTTGCCGGTTATGATGGATTGTTTATTCCACATAATGTATTTTTATCTGGCTAATCATTCAGGAGCAGCAGGCTGTATCATCTCCCTTGATTTGAATTCCC